>NC_134399.1:29916398-30180618 GCF_050003625.1 Haematobia irritans | reverse complement strand
TGAAAAATGTATTTGCATAGAAAATTTATGAAGTACCCTTTGCAAAATCTACCAAAACATCAAGAAATCTACCAATCAACAAAACAAAAAAAAATCTACCATTTTTGGTAGATTTCTGCCAACTGTGGCAACCTGGTCACATTATATGCCACAATTTTTTTCCTATCTTCATCTCGGGTTGCTGAACTTCTGGTTCTCTAAGTTAACTCAATCGTAGAAAACCAGGTCTACACCTTAACTCTTCACCATATACGCTACTTTAAGGAAAGTTGTATCTCATAACGATGTTCCATATATTCAATGTTTATTTCGCATTTTCGCATGTACTTTCCACGCCATCAGTGTAGCCTTGTTATATTGTAGTATGTGTCGTGCTCCACAAATGCTTCCGTTTCCTCTTTAAAAGGCAACACTTTAACACAATACAAGCCAGCAGTATAGCATGCACACACACACAGCGCACAAATACGTTTCTACACTACTGCCGTTATACAAGTTTCTGATATATGCTGGCTTTTGTCTAGATATTTGTATGAAGTACTATTTCTACTTTTGTTACAATTCAAAATAAATTCATTAGCAATTTGAAAAGCAATTTGAAATATGTAACGCAAATCCCCCTCCAACGAATCATACCGCTTGAATAAGTTTGCCATCATGGGTTTGTCATTGTTGACAATGACTCCATAGAATAGCACCTCTAGGTGTATAAATTTATCAACAATACCCAATAAATCCACTTACATGCATAGAAATTGAAAATGTTTTTTTTAAACAGAAACACTTAGAGAAATAATCTAGTGGATTAAATTGGTACAGATCGCAACGTTTACAGAACATAGAGACAAGTGGGATCTTATTATCCATGAGAGCAGCTTATTTATATCCTCATCTCAAAGATAACATCAATCAGTTCTGATCTCGTCGCACTGAACAGTTTTTTTTTTTTTCTTCAAGCCATAATTTTTAAAACTTGAATATTCCTTTTGGCTATGGGTTTTTCATCACGGTTGCCACTCGTACCACAAAAAATAATCTACCAAAATTTAAAGAATACTTTATCAAAAACCAATCAAATTAAAAAAAAAATCTTTTTTTGAAATTTTGGTCAAAAATTTCCAATTAGAATGAAAAAGATTCAATTTACAGAAAATTTTGTCAAAATTTTATATCTACAGAAAATGTTTTAAAATTTTATTTCATTGAAAATTATGACAAAATTTTATTTCTATAGAACAATTTGTGAAATTTTATTTCTATAGAAAATTTTTTCAAAATTTTATTTCTACAGAAAATTTTGTGAAATTTTTATTTCTATAGAAAATTTTGTGAAAATTTATTTCTATAGAAAATTTTGTCAACATTTTATTTCTATAGAAAATTTTCTCAAAATTTTATTTCTATAGAAAATTTTCTCAACATTTTATTTCTATAGAAAATTTTCTCAAAATTTTATTTCTACACCAAATGTTGTCAAAATTTTATTTCTATTGAAAATTATTACAAAATTTTATTTCTATAAAATTTTTTCAAAACTTTATTTCTATAGAAAATTTTCTGAAATTTTTATTTTTATAGAAAATTTTTTCAAATTTTATTTCAATAGAAAATTGTGTGAAATTTTTCTTTCTATAGAAAATTTTGTGAAAATTTTATTTCTATAGAAAATTTTGTAAACATTTTATTTCTATGGAAAATTTTATCAAAATTTTATTTCTATTGAAAATTTTGTCAAAATTTTATCTCTATAGAAAATTTTGTCAAAATTTTAATTCTATAGACAATTGTGTCAAAATGTTATTTCTATAAGAAATTGTGTCAACATTTTATTTCTATAGAAAATTTTTTCAAAATTTTATTTCTATAAAAAATTTCTATAGAAAATTTTCTCAAAATTTTATTTCTACAGAAAATTTTGTCAAAATTTTATTTCTGTAGAAAATTCTGTCAAAATTTGTTCCTATAGAAAACTTTGGCAAAATTTTATGTCTATAGAAGTTTTGTCAAATTGTATTTTTACAGAAAATTTCGCCAAAATTTTAATTTTACAGAAAATTTCGCATAAATTTTATTTCTATAGAAAATTTTGTCAGAACTTTATTTTTATAGACAATATTGTCAAAATTATATTTTTATAGAAAATTTTGTTAAAATTTTATTTTCTCTAAAATTGTTTTTCTATAGAAATTTGTGATTTTATTTCTATAGAAAATTTTGTGAAAATTATATTTCTATAGAAAATTTTGTCAAAATTTTATTTCTATAGAAAATTTTATCAAAATTTTATTTCTATAGAAAATTTTGTGAAAACTTTATTTCTATAGAAAATTTTATCCAAATTTAATTTCTATAGAAAATTTTGTCCAAAATTTATTTCTATAGATAATTTTGTCAAAATTGTATTTCTATAGAAAATTTTGTCAAAATTTTATTTCTATGGAAAACTTTGTCAAAATTTTATTTCTATGGAAAATTTTGTCAAAATTTTATTTCTATAGAAAATTTTTGTCAAATTTTATTTCTTCAGAAAACTTTCCCAAAATTTTATTTCTGCAGAAAATGTTGTCAAAATTTTATTTCTATTGAAAATTATGACAAAATTTTATTTCGATATTAAATTTTGTGAAAATTTTATTTCTATAGAAATTTTTTTCAAAATTTTATTTCTATAGACAATTTTGTGAAATTTTTATTTCTATAGAAAATTTTGTCAAAATTTTATTTCTATAGAAAATTTATTCAAAATTTTATTTCTATTGAACATTTTGTCAGAACTTTATTTTTATAGAAAATTTTCTCAAATGATGTTTCTATAGAAAATTTTGCTAAAATTTTATTTCTATAGAAAATTTTGTCAAAATTTTATTTTTTTATTTCAGCTTAAAACCATACATTGACTAAACTACAAGAGTAGCTTAACCAACAGAGGAAAAGAATGTTTGTCAAATTTATTTGGGCAAAGCCCTATAGACCGCAAGATGGTTGGATGGACGCACGTTTCGGATTACCACATTCCTCATCAGCATCCTCTACTTGCAGCAAAACTATCAACCAATTATCAGAATAAATTCAGGCAGTTTATTAAACCCAACAAAAACCACACTTGAACCCTCCGAAAAAAGGTTTTACATTGATAGCCGGCTTATGCCGAAATAAATTCGAAACAAACATATCTCTTTTCCTACTCTTGTAGTTTAGTCAATGTATGGTTTTAAGCTGAAATAAAAAAACAACAACAATGCTTAAAGAACAAAACCAACAATAACAAAACAAAACAAAATTTTATTTCTATAGAAATTTTTCTCAAAAATTTTATTTCTGTAGAAAAATATGTCAAAATTTTATTTCTATAGAAAATTTTGTCAAAATTATATTTCTATAGAAAATTTTGACTAAATTTTATTCTATAGAAAATTTTGTTAAAATTTTATTTCTATAGAAAATTTTGTCCAAATTTTACTTCTATAGAAAATGTTGCCAAAATTTTATTTGGTCAAAATTGTATTTTTATAGAAACTTTTATCAACATTTTATTTCTATAGAAAATTTTGTCAAACTTAATTGTATACGTATTTAATCGGCCTTTTTATACCCTCCATCATAGGATGGGGGTATATTAACTTTGTCATTCCGTTTGTAACACATCAAAATATTGCTCTAAGACCCCATAAAGTATATATATTCTGGGTCGTGGTGAAATTCTGAGTCGATCTAAGCATGTCCGTCCGTCCGTCCGTCCGTCTGTTGAAATCACGCTAACTTCCGAACGAAACAAGCTATCGACTTGAAACTTGGCACAAGTAGTTGTTATCGATGTAGGTCGGATGGTATTGAAAATGGGCCGTATCGGTCCACTTTTACGTATAGCCCCCATATAAAGGGACCCTCAGATTTGGCTTGTGGAGCCTCTAACAGAAACATATTTCATCCCATACGGCTGAAATTTGGTACATGGTGTTGGTATATCGTCTCTAACAACCATGCAAAAATTGGTCCACATCGTTCCATAATTATATATAGCCCCCATATAAACCGATCCCCAGATGTGGCTTGCGGAGCCTAAAAGAGAAGCAAATTTCATCCGATCCGGCTGAAATTTGGTACATGGTGTTAGTATATGGTCTCTAATAACCATGCAAAAATTGGTCCACATCGGTCAATAATTATATATAGCCCCCATATAAACCGATCCCCAGATTTGGCTTGCCGAGTCTCAAAGAGAAGAAAATTTCATCCGATCTGGCTGAAATTTGGTACATAATGTTGGTATATGGTCTCTAACAATCATGCAAAAATTGGTCCATATCGGTCCTTAATTATATATAGCCCCCATATAAACCGATCCCCAGATTTGGATTGTGGAGCCTCTAAGAGAAGCATATTTCATCCGATCCGGCTGAAATTTGGTACATGATGTTGGTATATGGTCTCTAACTATCATGCAAAAATTGGTCCACATTGATCCATAATTATATATAGCCCCCATATAAACCGATCCCCAGATTTGGCTTGCGGAGCCTCAAACAGAAGCAAATTTCATCCGATCCGGCTGAAATTCGGTACATGATGTTGGTATATGGTCTCTAACAACCATGCAAAAATTGGTCCACATCGGTTCATAACGAAGTCTCCAAGAGAAGCAAATTTCATCCAATCCGGTTGTAATTTGGAACATGGTGTTAGTATATGATCTTTAACAAGCGTGCCAGAATTGGTCCATATCGGTCCATAATTATATATAGCCCCAATATAAAACGTTCTCCAGATTTGACCTCCGGAGCCTCTTGGAGGAGCAAAATTCATCCGATCCGGTTCGAATTAGGTACATGATGTTGGTATATGGTCACTAACAACCATACCAAAATTGGTCCAATTACACAAAAATTGGTCCATATCGGTTCATAATCATGGTTGCCACTAGAACCAAAAATAGTCTACCAAAATTTTATTTCTATAGAAAATTTTGTCAAAATTTTATTTCTAGAGAAAATTTTGTCAAAATTTTATTTCTAGAGAAAATTTTGTTAAAATTTTTTTCGGTTCATAATAAAATTTTCATCATTGTCAAAATTTTATGTCTATAGAAAATTTTGTTCAAATTTTATTCGGTTCATAATCATGGTTGCCACTCGAGCCAAAAATAATCTACCAAGATTTTATTTCTATAGAAAATTTTGTCAAAAGTTTATTTCTATAGAAAATTTTGTTAAAATTTTTGTCTGTAGAAATTTTTGTCAAAATTTTCTTTCTATAGAAAATTTTGTCAAAATTTTCATTTCTATAGAAAAATTTGTGAAAATTTTATTTCTATAGAAAATTTTGTTAAAATTTTTTTTCTGTATTCAAAATTTTATGTCTACTTTGTCAAACTGAATTATATACGTATTGGATCTATCTTTTTATACCCTTCACCACTACTGTGGTAAAGGGTATAATAAGTTTGTGCATTTGTATGCAACGTCAAGAAGGAAAAGTCTGAGACCCATCGTTTAGTATACCGATCGTCTTAGAATTAAATTCTGAGTCGATTTAGCGATGTCCGTCTGTCTGTCCGTCTGTCTGTCTGTTGATGTATTTTTGTGTGCAAAATACAGCTCGCAGTTTTAGTCCGATTGTCCTAAAATTTTGTATAGGGTCCTGTTTCGGCTCAAAGACGATCCCTATTGATTTTGGAAAAAATCGGTTCAGATTTAGATATAGCTGCCATATATATTTTTAACCGATCTGGTCATAATTGGCGTGTATATCAACCGATCTTCCTAAAATTCCGTACATCCGAATTTTTTATGAGTCTCGAAGAACTTGCAAAATATCAGCCAAATCGGTTCAGATTTAGATATAGCTCCCATATATAGCTTTCGCCCGATTTACACTCAAATGACCACAGAGGCCAATTTTTAACTCCGATTTAGTTGAAATTTTGCACAGGGAGTATAATTAGCATTGTAGCCATGCGTGTCAAATTTGGTTGAAATCGGTTCAGATTTAGATATAGCTCCCATATATAGCTTTCGCCCGATTTACACTCATTTGCCCACAGAGGCCAATTTTTAACTCCGATTTAGTTGAAAGTTTGCACAGGGAATAGAACTAGCATTTTAGCTATGCGTGCCAAATTTGATTGAAATCGGTTCAGATTTAGATATATCTCCCATATATAGCTTTCGCCCGATTTACACTCATATGACCACAGAGTCCAATTTTTAACTCCGATTTAGTTGAAAGTTTGCACAGGGAGTAGAATTAGTATTGTAGCTATGCGTGCCAAATTTGATTGAAATCGGTTCAGATTTAGATATAGCTCCCATATATAGCTTTCGCCCGATTTACACTCATATGACCACAGAGGCCAATTTTTAACTCCGATTTAGTTGAAATTTTGCACAGGGAGTAGAATTAGCATTGTAACTATGCGTGCCAAATTTGGTTGAAATCGGTTCAGATTTAGATATATCTCCCATATATAGCTTTCACCCGATTTACACTCATATGACCACAGAGGCCAATTTTTAACTCCGATTTAGTTGAAATTTTGCACAGAGAGTAGAATTAGCATTGTTGCTATGCGTGCCAAATTTGGTTGAAATCGGTTCAGATTTAGATATAGCTCCCATATATATGTTTTTCTGATTTCAACAAAAAGGGTCAAAATACCAACATTTTCCTTGTAAAATCGCAACTGCTTAGTCCAAAAGTTGTAAAAATGACTCTAATTTTCCTAAACTTCTAATACATATATATGGAGCTATAAATCATAAATAAACTTTTGCGAAGTTTCCTTAAAATTGTTTCAGATTTAAATGTTTCCCATATTTTTCTACTAACATTGTGTTGCACCCTAGTGCATTAGCCGACTTAAATTTTGAGTCTATAGATTTGTAGAAGTCTATCAAATTCTGTCCAGATCGAGTGATATTTAAATGTATGTATTTGGGACAAACCTTTATATATAGCCCTCAACACATTTGACGGATGTGATATGGTATCGAAAATTTAGATCTACAAAGTGGTGCAGGGTATAATATAGTCGGCCCCGCCCGAATTTAGACTTTCCTTTCTTTGTCAAAATAAATTTTGCCAAAATTTTGTTTCTCTAGAAAATTTTCTTAAAAATTTTATTTTTATAGAAAAATTTGGCAAAATTTTATTTCTATAGAAAATTTTGGCAAAATTTTATTTCTATATTTAATAAATATTTTTTATAATTTTATTTCTATAGACAATTTTTTCAAAATTTTATTTCTTTAATAAATTTTGCCAAAATTTTGCCTTACCATAAAGGTTTTGGGTACCATACATCAGATTTTCTTAAGATTTACAAACACTTAGCCCACACATTTGTTATTTATTTCTCTTGCAGAGAAGTACTTTCCCCACATCACAATTTTCCCAGTGTAAGCATTACCTGTAGATACTTTTCTTGCCCATACACACAGAGATAAATTAGAATTGAAATTGGGTTTAGATGTTATTGGATGCCACTTTTCAATTTGCATAGGTTAAACACATTCCCAGGCATACATGGCATGACAATGTGGGGATTTTTCTCAGATTCCTCCCTACTGCTTCGAGTTTCTCTAGCTTGTTTCCATTTGTATTGAAGTGGAAATCTTTTGTGATGGCTTGACTTGTGACATTTGAAGGACGCTTGCTATTGGATGCTGGTTTTTTTTTGTAATTGAGCATTGCGTGTAGTGCTGACATTTGTCAACCAACTTTAGGGGGTGCTCAATTCAAAGGAAAATTGAGGAAAATTGTTTATAAACAACATCTTCAATGCAACGACTTTTCTTTCGTCTCTTTGTTTTATCTTTTGTCGAAACGTTCTGGGAAAATTACAGGAGCTATGAATAAATTATTAGCACTTACTTTTCTTTTATTGCTTAGTAGATATTGCTACAAAAATCACCTTTATTGAGATGGCAGTAAGCTGTAACTGAAGCTTCCAAGTAGGAGTTCATATACACTGATAAACATTTGGACTTAATAGTCCAAAGATTGTGAAAAGTATATTGCAGCACACGATAGTAAGGACACATGCCTTTAATATTGAGATATTTCTATTCAAATAGAATTTAAAATATTTATTTTACACAAATTTTAATTAAACTACGGTTGCTCTTTAAAACAAATGCCCAGCAAAAACCAGCTCACTACCAAAGAATCTTGGAGATAATTTAGTTCCAAGTTTTTCAGTACTTTTATGGCGAAGCTATCCGATCCTTTTGAAATTTGGTATGTGGTGTAAGTATATGGTCACTAGGTTCGGTTAGATGGCAGCCCAATGTATCAGGCTCACTTAGACTATTTAGTCCATTGTGATACCACATTGGTGAACTTCTCTTTTATCACTGAGTGCTGCCCGATTCCATGTTAAGCTCAATGACAAGGGACCTCCTTTTTATAGCCGAGTCCGAACGGCGTTCCACATTGCAGTGAAACCACTTAGAGAAGGAATCGAACCCATGACCTTGTGTATGCAAGGCGCGCATGCTAACCATTGCACCACAGTGGCTCCCATATACGGTCACAATAATTATATATAGCCCCCATATAAACCGATCCCCAGATTTGACCTCGGGAGGATCTTAGAAGAGCAAATTTCTTGGAGGAGCAAATTTCATCCGATTCGGCTGAAATTGGGTACGCTGTGTTAGTATATGGTTATATATAGCCCCCAGATAAACCAATCCACAGATTTTACTTCTTTTTGGATAAGCAAATTTCATAAATTTATAGGTTCATAATTGTATATAGCCCCCATATAAACCGACCACCATATTTCACTTTTGCCTCTCATTGACCGCGCAAAACTTCAAATCGGTTTGTGATTATTTATATACTCCCCCATATATACTGATCAAGAACTCAATTATATAGGTATTAAACCTGCTTTTTTTGCCTTTTCTAATATATACCCCGTATTGAATAATTTCCAATTTAGAAGACGATGTTAAGAAGTTTTAAGATACCTTGCCATCGGCAAGTATTACCACAGCCCAAGTAATTCGATTGTCGATGACAGTCTTTAATAGAATTTTCTACGCAATCCATGGTGGAGGGTACATAAGCTTCGGCATGACCGAATTACGGCCGTATATACTTGTTTTTTCTTTTTTTATCACCAACAATTTTTTTGTTACATAATTTTTAATTTTTCATAAAAAAATTTTGTTCCAAAATCCATCCAAACTGCACAGACCATTTCATTTATATCAAGCACTGTTCTTTTTTGTCTTTAAGTCTTTAATAAGGCACATTTTGAAGTTTCATAGTAAAAATTTTATATAGCAGTATGTAATGCCGAACATCTTTTGGAAATTTTGCGAACATTTTTGGAACATATGTAAAATTACAGTATTTCCGTTCAAAAAAAACTAAACAACTAAAGTTTTATTTCGCATAACTAAAGTTTCTTCACATCGGCTTGTGGGCGCCCAAAACTATGCTCTATAAATATAACTGCTTCGCTGTATGCATTGCTTATGCGTTGATGGCTATAGGGATAAATATCTGTTGATGACTGGAGTTTTTTGTTTTTTATTCGATCTTTTTTTCTTCAAATATTTTAAAGCTTGAGACCTTTTGTTAATTCATCCAGACTTCGACTCCACAGCCCTCATATCCAAAAAAGGAAGTACTTCTCTGCAGCACTATAAGGTGGCAAATTGTAAGCGTGGACGACAGAAAATCTATATGGCGCTAGGTAGTACTCATTAAAATCTGAAATCATCCGATAATGGTAGGTCATTATTCCCAAGGCCATGGCATTGCTGAGGACAAAATTGCACAAATACTCTTGGTAAGTAGCTTTTAACATCAACTACTTACCCAGTTTTTGTTTGTTTGAATGAGCTTGTTGTCCTTAACGAAATTTCAACCGATCGGATAGAAATTTGGTAAGTGATTTGATTGAAGGAAAATCTTAGAGGAACAATTTCATCCGATTCAGTTGATTACATCCTCTATAGCTCCTTTTCGAGCTATGGTCATACGAAAATTGCAAAAAATGCTCAAAATCACATTTGGCGACAAAACTTTAGAGGCTCAAAAAAGACGAACGGCAACCAATCTAGCAAAATGCAGACATTACTTTTCTTCTCTCATCCAGTACTTTCGGCTGGTATAAGCGATTTTTTGTTTGGATTTTTTGTGTTGCACTGTGTAATCTGCATTTTTTTATTTTTGTCAAATTTTCCATTACAACTATGAAAAAAGCGAGTCATAAAAAATTGACTCAAATGAACTTCCTGTGCAGTTAAAATAAAGAACTTCTTCGAGAGGACATTTTTGGAAGTGCTTTTAAAGTTGCGCCTTTAGAAGAACATCCAAATTTTTTTGCTGGGTAGTGCAAACTTGGATCATTTCCAATGAATTTTACATGGGCTAGTAATAGGACGGAAGTATTCCATTTGTGGATCATTTGCTTTGCTTTAGAAGTTGTGCCTTGGAAATTCATTTGGATGAAGAAATTTAAAAAACTAAACAAGTAAGGAAAGTCTAAAGTCGGGCGGGGCCGACTATATTATACCCTGCACCACTTTGTAGATCTAAATTTTCGATACCATATCACATCCCTCAAATGTGTTGAGGGCTATATATAAAGGTTTGTCCCAAATACTTACATTTAAATATCACTCGATCTGGACAGAATTTGATAGACTTCTACAAATCTATAGACTCAAAATTTAAGTCGGCTAATGCACTAGGGTGTAACACAATGGTAGTAAAAAAATATAGAAAACATTTAAATCTGAAGCAATTTTAAGGAAACTTTGCAAAAGTTTATTTATGATTTATCGCTCGATATATATGTATTAGAAGTTTAGAAAATTAGAGTCATTTTTACAACTTTGCGACTAAGCAGTGGCGATTTTACAAGGAAATTGTTGGTATTTTGACCATTTTTGTCGAAATCAGAAAAACATATATATGGGAGCTATATCTAAATCTGAACCGATTTAAACCAAATTTGGCACGCATAGCAACAATGCTAATTCTACTCTCTGTGCAAAATTTCAACTAAATCGGAGTTAAAAATTGGCCTCTGTGGTCATATGAGTGTAAATCGGGCGAAAGATATATATGGGAGATATATCTAAATCTGAACCGATTTCAACCAAATTTGGCACGCATAGCTACAATGCTAATTCTACTCCCTGTGCAAAATTTCAACTAAATCGGAGCAAAAAATTGGCCTCTGTGGTCATATGAGTGTAAATCGGGCGAAAGCTATATATGGGAGATATATCCAAATCTGAACCGATTTCAACCAAATTTGGCACGCATAGTTACAATGCTAATTCTACTCCTTGTGCAAAATTTCAACCAAATCGGAGTTAAAAATTGGCCTCTTTGGGCAAATGAGTGTAAATCGGGCGAAAGCTATATATGAGAGCTATATCTAAATCTGAACCGATTTGGCTGGTATTTTGCAAATTTTTCGAAACCCATAAAATATTCGGATGTACGGAATTTGAGGAAGATCGGTTGATATACACGCCAATTATGGCCAGATCGGCGAAAAATATATATGGCAGCTATATCTAAATCTGAAACGATTTTTTCCAAAATCAATAGGGATCGTCTTTGAGCCGAAACAGGATCCTATACCAAATTTTGGGACAATCGGACTAAAACTGCGAGCTGTACTTTGCACACAAAAATACATCAACAGACAGACAGACAGACAGACAGACGGACAGACAGACAGACGGACATCGCTAAATCGACTCAGAATTTAATTCTAAGCCGATCCGTATACTAAAAGGTTGGTCTATGATTACTCCTTCTTGGCGTTACATACAAATGCACAAACTTATTATACCCTGTACCACAGTAGTGGTGAAGGGTATAAATATGGGAAACATTTAAATCTGAAACAATTTTAAGGAAACTTCGCAAAAGTTTATTTATGATTTATAGCTCCATATATATGTATTAGAAGTTTAGGAAAATTAGAGTCATTTTTACAACTTTTGGACTAAGCAGTGGCGATTTTACAAGGAAAATGTTGGTATTTTGACCCTTTTTGTTGAAATCAGAAAAACATATATATGGGAGCTATATCTAAATCTGAACCGATTTCAACCAAATTTGGCACGCATAGCAACAATGCTAATTCTACTCTCTGTGCAAAATTTCAACTAAATCGGAGTTAAAAATTGGCCTCTGTGGTCATATGAGTGTAAATCGGGCGAAAGCTATATATGGGAGATATATCTAAATCTGAACCGATTGCAACCAAATTTGGCACGCATAGTTACAATGCTAATTCTACTCCCTGTGCAAAATTTCAACTAAATCGGAGCAAAAAATTGGCCTCTGTGGGCACATGAGTGTAAATCGGGCGAAAGCTATATATGGGAGCTATATCTAAATCTGAACCGATTTGGCTGATATTTTGCAAGTTCTTCGAGACTCATAAAAAATTCGGATGTACGGAATTTTAGGAAGATCGGTTGATATACACGCCAATTATGACCAGATCGGTTAAAATATATATGGCAGCTATATCTAAATCTGAACCGATTTTTTCCAAAATCAATAGGGATCGTCTTTGAGCCGAAACAGGACCCTAAACAAAATTTTAGGACAATCGGACTAAAACTGCGAGCTGTACTTTGCACACAAAAATACATCAACAGACAGACGGACGGACAGACAGACAGACAGACGGACATCGCTAAATCGACTCAGAATTTAATTCTATGACGATCGGTATACTAAACGATGGGCCTCAGACTTTTCCTTCTTGGCGTTACATACAAATGCACAAACTTATTATACCCTGTACCACAATAGTGGTGAAGGGTATAAAAATTAAAAATCAAATTTTAGCTGATGGCCTCAGTTGTCAATGCTTTTTATATCTTTATACTAATATTATATTTACTATAAATTAAGTATCAACTATAAATAAATAAATAAATAAAAATCAAATTTGACGTCGGAGTCAAAAATGACCAATGCACGAAATATAGCCCCTGATCAACCATATGCGTTTCTTTTCGATCGGACTTCAAATGACGACACAGCACAATAAATTGTATTTCGGGGGGTCGTAGGGTGCACGAAAAAAAAGTTTTGGTGTTCTGAAATTGTCTTCGAATACGCTACAAAACTGGGGGGTGACCGACCGCATCAACTTTTTTTCGTGACCCTATCTATTGTATACAAATGAAGTAGAAAATTTTACTAAATTTGAAAATAGTTTATGTTTTCCCAAAATTGGTGAAATTTACTTAAATTGCGTTGATATGTTTCTAAAATGGGTAAATTTCCCTTAAATTGTGTCTGTCTGAAATTCAAGACAGACATTTTAACAATTTTGCTCTCTAATTATACCCTTCACCACTACTGTGGTACAGGGTATAATAAGTTTGTGCATTTGTATGTAACGCCAAGAAGGAAAAGTCTGAGACCCATCGTTTAGTATACCGATCGTCTTAGAATTAAATTCTGAGTCGATTTAGCGATGTCCGTCTGTCTGTCTGTCTGTCTGTCCGTCTGTCTGTTGATGTATTTTTGTGTGCAAAGTACAGCTCGCACTTTTAGTCCGATTGTCCTAAAATTTTGTATAGGGTCCTGTTTCGGCTCAAAGACGATCCCTATTGATTTTGGAAAAAATCGGTTCAGATTTAGATATAGCTGCCATATATATTTTTAACCGATCTGGTCATAATTGGCGTGTATATCAACCGATCTTCCTAAAATTCCGTACATCCGAATTTTTTATGAGTCTCGAAGAACTTGCAAAATATCAGCCAAATCGGTTCAGATTTAGATATAGCTCCCATATATAGCTTTCGCCCGATTTACACTCATGTGCCCACAGAGGCCAATTTTTTGCTCCGATTTAGTTGAAATTTTGCACAGGGAGTAGAATTAGCATTGTAACTATGCGTGCCAAATTTGGTTGAAATCGGTTCAGATTTAGATATAGCTCCCATATATAGCTTTCGCCCGATTTACACTCAAATGACCACAGAGGCCAATTTTTAACTCCGATTTAGTTGAAATTTTGCACAGGGAGTATAATTAGCATTGTAGCCATGCGTGCCAAATTTGGTTGAAATCGGTTCAGATTTAGATATAGCTCCCATATATAGCTTTCGCCCGATTAACACTCATTTGCCCACAGAGGCCAATTTTTAACTCCGATTTAGTTGAAAGTTTGCACAGGGAGTAGAATTAGCATTGTAGCTATGCGTGCCAAATTTGGTTGAAATCGGTTCAGATTTAGATATAGCTCCCATATATATGTTTTTCTGATTTCAACAAAAAGGGTCAAAATACCAACATTTTCCTTGTAAAATCGCAACTGCTTAGTCCAAAAGTTGTAAAAATGACTCTAATTTTCCTAAACTTCTAATACAAATATATGGAGCTATAAATCATAAATAAACTTTTGCGAAGTTTCCTTAAAATTGTTTCAGATTTAAATGTTTCCCATATTTATACCCTTCACCACTACTGTGGTACAGGGTATAATAAGTTTGTGCATTTGTATGTAACGCCAAGAAGGAGTAATCATAGACCAACCTTTTAGTATACGGATCGGCTTAGAATTAAATTCTGAGTCGATTTAGCGATGTCCGTCTGTCTGTCCGTCTGTCTGTCTGTCTGTTGATGTATTTTTGTGTGCAAAGTACAGCTCGCAGTTTTAGTCCGATTGTCTTAAAATTTGGTACAGGGTCCTGTTTCGGCTCAAAGACGATCCCTATTGATTTTGGAAAAAATCGGTTTAGATTTAGATATAGCTGCCATATATATTTTACACCGATCTGGTCATAATTGGCGTGTATATCAACCGATCTTCCTCAAATTCCGTACATCACAATATTTTATGAGTCTCGAAAAACTTGCAAAATATCAGCAAAATCGGTTCAGATTTAGATATAGCTCCCATATATAGCTTTCGCCCGATTTACACTCATTTGCCCACAGAGGCCAATTTTTTGCTCCGATTTAGTTGAAATTTTGCAGAGGGAGTAAAATTAGCATTGTAGCTATGCGTGCCAAATTTGGTTGAAATCGGTTCAGATTTAGATATAGCTCCCATATATAGCTTTCGCCCGATTAACACTCATTTACCCACAGAGGCCAATTTTTAACTCCGATTTAGTTGAAAGTTTGCACAGGGAGTAGAATTAGCATTGTAGCTATGCGTGCCAAATTTGATTGAAATCGGTTCAGATTTAGATATATCTCCCATATATAGCTTTCGCCCGATTTACACTCATATGACCACAGAGGCCAATTTTTAACTCCGATTTAGTTGAAATTTTGCACAGGGAGTAGAATTAGCATTGTAACTATGCGTGCCAAATTTGGTTGAAATCGGTTCAGATTTAGATATATCTCCCATATATAGCTTTCGCCCGATTTACACTCATATGACCACAGAGGCCAATTTTTAACTCCGATTTAGTTGAAATTTTGCACAGAGAGTAGAATTAGCATTGTTGCTATGCGTACCAAATTTGGTTGAAATCGGTTCAGATTTAGATATAGCTCCCATATATATGTTTTTCTGATTTCAACAAAAAGGGTCAAAATACCAACATTTTCCTTGTAAAGTCGCCACTGCTTAGTCCAAAAGTTGTAAAAATGACTCTAATTTTCCTAAACTTCTAATACATATATATGGAGCTATAAATCATAAATAAACTTTTGCGAAGTTTCCTTAAAATTGTTTCAGATTTAAATGTTTCCCATATTTTTCTACTAACATTGTGTTGCACCCTAGTGCATTAGACGACTTAAATTTTGAGTCTATAGATTTTGTAGAAGTCTATCAAATTCTGTCCAAATCGAGTGATATTTAAATGTATGTATTTAGGACAAACCTTTATATATAGCCCCCAACACATTTGACGGATGTGATATGGTATCGAAAATTTAGATCTACAAAGTGGTGCAGGGTATAATATAGTCGGCCCCGCCCGACTTTAGACTTTCCTTACTTGTTTTTTCCTTCATAATATGAAATTTTTGTAAACAACAGAAAAAACAATTATTATTTTAAATAAATTTTCTTCAATTTGATAAAAATTGTAATCTGATTTGTGTCATGTTGCAGCTACTAGAATAATTTAGTTAAAACTTTCTCAAATAAACCTACATTTTCCCTAATGGTAGGTTCACTTTTTTCTGGATGTTCTTAAATATTTCCACTTTATTTATTCGAAAGTGGCAAAGTAGTTTAATTAAAAATTCTAGTTTCAACCAAATTCAAAAATAGACATATTCCAAAATTTCAAAAAAAATTAAGATATCAACTTTTGCCAAAATTTTAAAAAATTCATTGTCTAAGAAATCCAAAGTTAAGTTTTCATTAGATGGCATTCGATAAGGGAACTTTTCCAAATGTTTGAACTTAAATCTTTCAATTAAAAAACTACAAATGTTTTTATAGTTTTTAACAATATTTTATTTATTTTCATATTCTGAACGAATTTCAATTGCATTTCGAATTTTATTCTAACAATGACTAGAAGTATATTTTGATTTGTATCTAAGATAGAGATGATTTATTCACCAGGTTTTTATGTTCGTGTGTGTGTGTTTTTTTTATTGTTATCCATTTTTGGTTTTTAGATAATTATTTTATTTTTATATTTTTGTATATTGATATTGATGAGATAGAAGTAAATAGGTTAGACATATATTCGTGACATAATTACTAATTCCTGTCATATAATTCCTAGATTCCATCGTTTCGCATTCCATTTGAAGAAGACATTCGAATATAGTTTTACTATAACTCGAATTGGTTACAGGTCCGTTTTTTCTTGTTTTGTTTTTCGTATTTTGGATAAATCTCGATTGTGAACATTTATTTCGATCTGATTTCTTTGGGTTTTTTATTTATCTTACTAGCTAATACATATTATTCAAAAAAAAAAACAATGCTTACGTTTATCGAGGTTTTTGGGGAGAAGGTGACATTTAAAATATTGATCCTAGGGATTGCAGAACCCCCTTTTCTTTATGTATACCTTTTTATGTCATTTATTTGTGTAGTCAAAAATGAAAAAAACAATAAAGTAACAATCAGTCTAACATAGTAGCATGATAAAACTTTTAAATGTACTGTAACTATAACCAAAATAATGACCATATTTATCGAACCGTCATAGAACGTTCATACCAGTCACGAAACCTCGACTTTTTGCATCAACATCTCTTTACAAATCTCAAGTGTTCAAATTGGCAAAATTTAGATTTAGTTTATTTGAGGCTTTAGCAGCTTTTTTTGTTTACAAATATAAAAAGTAATAATTAGATTTTTCGATAACATGTTTATCGGACTGTTGCAGAATATCGTTGCACTTGTGTCATCTATCCAGAACATCTCATGAACACGAGTCAAAAATAATCTACCAAAATTTGGAGAAAATTTTACCAACAAATTTTATTTCTATAGAAAATTTTGTCAAAATTTTATTTCTATAGACAATTTTGTAAAAATTTTATTTCTATAGAAAATTTTGTAAAAATTTTATTTCTATAGAAAATTTTGTCAAAATTTTATTTCTATAGAAAATTTTGTCAAAATTTCATTTCTATAGAAAATTTTGTCAAAATTTTAATTCTATAGAAAGTTTTGTCAAAATTTTATTTCAATAGAAAATTTTGTCAAAATTTTATTTCTATAGAAAATATTGGCAAAATTTTATTTCTATAGAAAATTGTCAGAAAATTTTATTTCAATAGAAAATTTTGTCAAAATTTTATTTCTATAGAAAATTTTGTCAAATTTTTATTTTTATGGAAACTTTTGTCAAAATTTTATTTCTGTAGAATTTAAATATTATTTCTTTAGAAATTTCTATAGAAAATGTTGTCAAAATTTTATTTCTATGGGAAATTTTGTCACCATTTTATTTTTATTGAAACTTTTATTAAAATTCTTATTTCTATAGAAAATTTTGTCAAAATTTTATATCTATAGAAAATTTTGTCAAATTTTTATTTCTATAGAATATTTTGTCACAATTTTATTTCTATAGAAAGATTTGTAAAAAATGTATTTCTAAAGAAAGATTTGTCAAAATTTTATTTCTTTAGAACATTTTGTCAAAATTTTATTTCTATAGAAAATTTTGTCAAAATTTTATCTGTAGATAAAGATTTTTCAAAATGTTATTTCTATAGAAAATTTTGTCAATATTTTATTTCTATAGAAAATATTGGCAAAATTTTATTTCTATAGAAAATTGTGTCAAAATTTTATTTCAATAGAAAATTTTGTCAAAATTTTATATCTATAGAAAATTTTGTCAAATTTTTATTTTTATGGAAACTTTTGTCAAAATTTTATTTCCATAGAATATTTTCGCAAAATTTTATTTCTATAGAAAATTTTGTCAAAATTTTATTTCTATAGAATATTTTGTCAAAATTTTATATCTATAGAAAATTTTACCAAATTTTATTTCTATAGGAAATATTGGCAAAATTTTATTTCTATAGGATATATTGGCAAAATTTTATTTCTATAGAAAATTTTGTCAAAATTTTTTTTCTGTAGAAAATTTTTTCAAAAATTTATATCTATAGAAAATTTTGTCAAAATTTTGGTTTTATAGAAAATTTTGCATAATTTTATTTCTATAGAAAATTTTGTCAATATTTTATTTCTATAGAAAATATTGGCAAAATTTTATTTCTATAGAAAATTGTCAGAAAATTTTATTTTAATAGAAAATTTTGTCAACATTTTATTTCTATAGAAAATTTTGTCAAATTTTTATTTTTATGGAAACTTTTATCAAAATTTTATTTCCATAGAAAATTTTCGCAAAATTTTATTTCTATAGAAAATTTTGTCAACATTTTATTTCTATGGAAAATTGCGTCAACATTTTATTTCAATAGAAAATTTTGTCAAAATGTTATTTCTATAGAGAATTTTGTCAAAATTTTATATCTATAGAAAATTTTGACAACATTTTAGTTTTATAGAAAATTTTGCAAAATTTTATTTCTATAGAAAATTTTGTCAACATTTTATTTGTATAGAAAATATTGGCAAAATTTTATTTCTATAGAAAATTGCGTGAAATTTTTATTTCAATAGAAAATTTTGTCAAAATTTTATTTTGATAGAAAATTTTGTCAAATTTTTATTTCTATAGAATATTTTGTCAAAATTTTATATCTATAGAAAATTTTATCAAAATTTTATTTCTATAGGAAATATTGGCAAAATTTTATTTCTATAGGATATATTTGTCAAAATGTTATTTCTATAGAAAATATTTTGTCAATTTTTTTTCTATAGAAAATTTTATCAAAATTTTATTTCTATAGAAATATTTATAAAAAAAAATTTTACTAGAGAAAGATTTATCAAAATTTTATTTCTATAGAAAATTTTGTCAAAATTTTTTTTCTGTAGAAAATTTTATTTTTATAGAAAATTTTATTTTTATAGAAAATTTTGCATAATTTTATTTCTATAGAAAATTTTGTCAATATTTTATTTCTATAGAAAATATTGGCAAAATTTTATTTCTATAGAAAATTGTCAGAAAATTTTATTTCCATAGAAAATTTTCTCGAAATTTTATTTCTATAGAAAATTTTGACAAAACTTTATTTCTATAGAAAATTTTGACAAAACTTTATTCCTATACAAATTTTTGTCAAACTTTTATTTCTATAGAAAATTTGGTCGAAATTTTATTTCTATGGAAAATTGCGTCAAAATTTTATTTCAATAGAAAATTTTGTCAAAATTTTATTTCTATAGAAAATTTTGTCAAAATTTTATTTCTATAGAGAATTTTGTCAAAATTTTATATCTATAGAAAATTTTGACAAAATTTTATTTCATTAGAAAATGTTGTCAAAATTTTGTTTTTATAGAAAATTTCGTCAAAATTTTATTTCTATAGAAAATTTTGTCAAAATTTTATATCTATAGAAAATTTTGACAAAATTTTATATCTATAGAAAAATTTGTCAACATTTTATTTTTATAGAAAATTGCGTCAAAATTTTATTTCAATAGAAAATTTTGCCAAAATTTAATTTTTATAGAAAATTTTGTGAACATTTTATTTTTATCGAAAATTTTGTCAAAATTTTATTTTGATAGAAAATTTTGTTAAAATTTTATTTGTATAGAAAATATTGGCAAAATTTTATTTCTATAGAAAATTGCGTGAAAATTTTATTTCAATAGAAAATTTTGTCAAAATTTTATTTCTATAGAAAATGTTGTCAAAATTTTATTTCTATAGCAAATTTTGACAAAATTTTATTTCATTAGAAAATGTTGTCAAAATTTTGTTTTTATAGAAAATTTCGTCAAAATTTTATTTCTATAGAAAATTTTGTCAACATCTTATTTCTATAGAAAATATTGGCAACATTTTATTTCTATAGAAAATTGCGTCAAAATTTTATTTCAATAGAAAATTTTGTCAAAATTTTATTTTTATAGAAAATTTTGTCAAAATTCTATTTTTATAGAAAATTTTGTCAAAAATTTATTTTTATAGAAAATTTTGTCAAAATTTTATTTTTATAGAAAATTTTGTCAAAATTTTATTTTTATAGAGAAAAATTGGAGAAAATTTACCAACAAATTTTATTTCTATAGACAATTTTGTAAAAATTTTATTTCTATAGAAAATTTTGTAAAAATTTTATTTCTATACAAAATATGTTGTCAAAATTTTATTTCTATAGAAAATTTTGTCAAAATTTTTTTTCTATGGGAAATTTTGTCAAAAATTTATTTCCATCGAAAATGTTGTCAAAATTTTATGTCTATAGAAAATTATGATAAAATTTTATTTCTAAAGAAATAGTTGTCAAAATTTTATTTCATTGAAAATGTTGTCAAAATTTTATTTTTATAGAAATAAATATTTATATCTATAGAAATACAATTTTCTATAAAATGTTAACAGAAGTTTCTGTAAAAATAAAATTTTGACAAAATTTTCTATAGAAATAAAATTTTGACATTTTCTAATGAAATAAAGTTTTTCGAAAATTTTCTACAGAAATAACATTTTGCAAAAATTTTCTATAGAAATAAAATTTTGCGGACATTTTCTATAGAAATAAAATTTTGCGAAGATTTTCTATAGAAATAAAATTTTGACATAAGTTTGAAAAAAATTTCTATAGAAATAAAATTTTGACAACATTTTCTATAGAAATAATATTTTGGCAAAATTTTCTATAGAAATACATTTTTTTACAAAATTTCATATAGAAATAATATTTTCCATAAAAATAATATTTCTATAAAAAAAAAATTGACAAAATTTTCTATAGAAATAAAATTTTGGCAAAATTTCCCATAGAAATAAAATTTTGACAAAATTTTGTATAGAAATAAAATTTTGACAAAATTTAATTAAATTTAAGCTTGTTACATTGTCAATTTAAGGCAACCACATTTTTATTTTATTTATTTTTTTTACATTTCGATATATAGCTCAGCAAATGAATCAGCTGTAATCAGCTGATTTCCATAGACCATCTTTAAAAGTTTCATCATGCGTAGTAGTAATACCAGTAACATTTCAGAGGTTAATATTTTTAAATTCATGGGATAATAGAAACCACATAATTTAAATTATTATGAAAATATACAAATCTATAAAACCTAAGTGAATGTATATTAGTCATAAAAATTTCTCTAGTTTTGCGCAAAAAAAAAAATACAGTTTCCTTTTTGCAACTTATCAAGTTAGTAGTGAAAATATAAATTTTACAATAAAAGGCATATTGATAAGTGAAATTTAAATTGAACACACACACACATATATATAAAATCATAATAATAGAACTGTTTTGTTTGGCCAAATATGGCAACATTTGCATTGAAGGCATTTTGTCTTTAGATTTAGATGATTTGACTTTAAAATTGATATCATTGCAGAAAAGAAAATTTCCTTGAAATGAGAACAAATTGGTTTCATCAAATCTCAAAAATTCTTCAATATTTAAATCTCCATGCAAATCTTATTCATTCTAAGAAAAAAATTGAGATTTCGTTAATTTGTCAATCTAACAGCTGTTTTTTGTTTACAAACAGAAAGAGTAAACATTGAAACACAGCAATAAGATCACACGCAACATCATTGCGTCTTAAATTTATCCTTAGAGTAATTTCTCGCTTCTTTGGTTCGGAATCAATAAAAAATATTAAAAATATCTAAAAATTCAAAAATATATGGAATAGTTTCATTTTTTTTTTATTTTTTCGATTTTCTACTTTTTAAAAATGTTAAAGTCAGCTTTCCACTTTTGAGATTATGGAAAACAACTTTTTGTTCAATTTTTATTATAAAATTAACAACAATCACAATCTTATTTGAACTCAAATTACGGTTACGACTGTTAAATTACTGTTAGTGGTTTTTCGGTAGACGATATGGGGAATAGAATGGAATCAATAAAAGATAGCATAAGACTCTCGATGGACAGTCATTTTTGCCGATGTCAGGGAGAAGACACTGTTACACACAGAAGGCGAGGACAGTCAGGACATTATCAGAACAAATGAAATAGTCAAATTGGCCACAAAATCATCTTAACATTTAAATTTTATTTCTATAGAAAATGTTCTTAAAATTTTAGTAAATTTCGTAAAAATTTTATGTCTTTTGAAAATTTTGTCAACTTTTTATTTTTATAGAAAATATTGTTAAAATTTTATTTCTATAGAAAATTTTGTCAAAATTTTATTTCTATAGAAAATTTTATGTCTATTGAAAAATTTGTCAACTTTTTATTTTTATAGAAAATATTGTTAAAATTTTATTTCTATAGAAAATTTTGTCAACTTTTTATTTTTATAGAAAATATTGTTAAAATTTTATTTCTATAGAAAATTTTGTCAAAATTTTATTTCTATAGAAAATTTTGTCAAAATTTTATTTCTATAGAAAATTTTGTCAAAATTTTATTTCTATAGAAAATTTTGTTAAAATTTTATTTCTATAGAAAATTTTGCCAAAATTTTATTTCTATAGAAAATTTTGTTAAAATTTTATTTCTATAGAAAATTTTTGCAAAATTTTTTTCTACATATTTTTTTTCAAAATTTTAATTCTATAGAAATTTTTGTCAAAATTTTATTTCTATAGAAAATTTTGTCAAAATTCTATTTCTATAGAAAATTTTTACAAAATTTTATTTATATAGAAAATGTTGTCATAATTTTATTTCTAATGAAAATTTTGTCACAATTTCATTTCTAATGAAAATTTTGTCAAAATTTAGTTTGTGAGGAATATTTTGCAAAATCAACAAAAACATCAAGAATTTTGGTAGAGTTCTACCAACTGTGAGAAGCGTGATTTTAACCCGGAGAAGCTATTCACTGGAAAGATTATAAAGTTGCCCAATATTTTAAACCATGTTTATTGGGCAAGACTATACCAGTATCTTATAAAATAAAGTACTTAGGAGTAACTTTAGATAGGAAACTGCATGGGAAAACCACATCAAAGTGACAACTGAGAAAGTCTACAGATGTTGGGCTCTGTGCAGAAGAGCGGTGGCCTCTAAATGGGACCTAAATCCAAAGGTGACGCACAGTATATATGAGAGCATAATGAAGCCAATCCGAACATACGTGTCGATAGTCTAATGGACATCAATGGAGAATAAGTGCCACATAGAAATTTTACAACGAGTCCAACGGACATGTTGTTGTTTCATAACTGGTGCAATGAATACCATGTCAACCGGAACCTTGGAAGCAATACTTGACTTGAGATCTGCAAACATGCGTAGCCGCCATGAGATTGACGATGTTGGGAGAATGATCTGAAACGAAACATGACGAACCATCAAAGGATAGCAGGGGAAATGGTGAGCGAAATTGCGATTGCCGCAACAATCCATGATCGTATACCTGAGGTGGCCATAGCTGACGAGTGTGACATTTTGACGCCAGTAACATGGTCCTGGGTGAATGAGAACCAAGGTTAGGTTAGGTTAGGTGGCAGCCCGATGTATCAGGCTCACTTAGACTATTCAGTCCATTGTGATACCACATTGGTAAACTTCTCTCTTATCACTGAGTGCTGCCCGATTTTATGTTAAGCTCAATGACAAGGGACCTCCTTTTTATAGCCGAGTCCGAACGGCGTTCCACATTGCAGTGAAACCACTTAGAGAAACTTTGAAACCCTCAACATTACTCAGGTGGGATAATCCACCGTTGAAAAACTTTTTTTGGTGTTCGGTCGCAGCAGGAATCGAACCCACGACCTTGTGTATGCAAGGCGGGCATGCTAACCATTGCACCACGGTGGCTCCCGGTGAGAACCAAGAACAGATACCAGAGAATAATAACTGCTAAGCCCATGGACCGAAGATAGGTGAGAGCACTGGGCGTATATATGGAGGACCCAGACATCGATAACCAGATCAGACCACCATCCTGCAGGATGAATGGGCACGGGAGACACATAAAGCGATGTGGACCACTGTAATGGTCGGAAGGACGACGAAAATATTATGGGTTGAGCCAGACAAGAAAACGTCTGTAGAACTACTCGAGGAGAGTAGGACGACATTTTGAAGGTCCTTGGGAATAATGAATAGGGGAATATTGCCGAATAGGGGCAGCAGAGCATGGTGTATGTAGGGCGTGTTTTGTGTAGTTGTATGTAGTAAGTATTTCTCTCTGTCTCTCTCTCTCCTGTCTTTCTTTTCTTACCTGTCTGATGTCCTCCTCTTCCCAATAAATCTAAAATTTCTCGTATCTCCGCATTTAATATCTCCAAATTTTTAATGCACTCGTTCGACTCAAGACTATGGAATTTTCGACGCTTATTTAGATTCTGTGTATCGCCGCTGGCCAAATCGGTACTACTAAAACCGGAGCTAGACACATAAAGCGATGTGGACCACTATAATGATCGGAAGGACGACGAAAATATTATGGGTTGAGCCAGACAAGAAAAAGTCTGTAGAACTACTCAAGGAGAATAGGACGACATTTAGAAGGTCCTTGGGAATAATGAATAGGGGAATATTGCCGAATAGGGGCAGCAGAGCATGGTGCATGTAGGGCGTGTTTTGTGGATGATAAGACCTTGGAACACTACCTTTGTTAGCCAGACAAGAAAAAGTCTGTAGAACTACTCGAGGAGAGTAGGACGACATTTAGAAGGTTCTTGGGAATAATGAATAGGGGAATATTGCCGAATAGGGGCAGCAAGCATGGTGCATGTAGGGCGTGTTTTGTGGATGATAAGATCTTGAAACACTACCTTTGTTAGCCAGACAAGAAAAAGTATGTAGAACTACTCAAGGAGAATAGGACGACATTTAGAAGGTCCTTGGAAATAATGAATAGGGGAATATTGCCGAATAGGGGCAGCAGAGCATGGTGCATGTAGGGCGTGTTTTGTGAATGATAAGACCTTGGAACACTACCTTTGTTACTGCTTTGCTTGTACTAGACAAAGAGTTAACCATAACGTTGAGAAGGTGGTTTGGGACCTGACCCAGCATGGAAGTAGGATTTGAAAATAAATTAGGGAATTCATTAAGGACACAGGATTCCTGGAATAAAAGAACGCAAAACAAGCCAAATACAGGCTTATGTGTATCGCAATCGACATGAGACACGGATCGCATGTAATTCCATCTTTAAAAATTTTTTCTCCATAGACGTGTTTTGTGTTTTATGTTAGTCCCTTCCGCCTTAGCTATTCCATGGAAACAAAAATAGCCTAATGTATTATCTGTTGAGCTACCCAGTTCCATTTACTCAAAGATGTAGCCGATTTGCCCATGACCCAATTTCAATTAAATTTTCTTTGGCTGTGTATGTGTGTGTGTATTCTAGCTTAAAATAAAAGAAAAATCTCATATATCAGTTGAGCTTCCTGCTCTCTATAATTTCTTAGACGATCTAAACGATTTGAATTTAGCTTCCATTAACTATTCTAGATTAATATAATTTTATCTAGTCTACAGTTTTATTAATATGTCAAGGACAAGGAGACAAAAAGCTCCAGCCTTTATCATCTACTAGTATCGGTTTACTCCCTACCTTGAAGATCATATGATTTCGTTTTGACGATTTCTAACTACGAACATGTCGTCCAAGTCAATTTTTCATTTTTACTTAGCTATTGTTGTTGCTCCTAGAAAATATCGTTAGAAAAAAAAAACTATCAATCACTCAAGTAGTTAATACTCAATTCTTTGGCACCAAAAATACGACGACAGTTTCACATTACTTCGAACACAACCTGATCTTGGATCGGTGTCTCCATGAAGGAAACACTAATTGTCAATAGGATATTCATAGAGTCTCGATGACTTTGTTTTAAGAGTTTCCAGGCGATTGTCCAACTGCTCCAACAGGGCTAACACTTCCAGCACCCACACTTCCGCCACCGCCACCACCACCTTCACTTCCTGAAGCATTATTGGGTGTTAGTTGACCACTTGACACTTGTTGTGGACTTGTTAGACCCAAAGCCTTGGGACTGGTTAGCTCATGCTCATTCTTTGCCTGTTTCAGCCAATTGCGAATATCTCTTGTTCTCTCCACCAGACTATTGGTATAATTAATGGCTTTGGGATTTTGGGAGGCTATGGTTTTGGCCGCCATTATAGAATTTTGCATACGATCAATGGTTGAGGTATTGCCAGTACTGAGCTTCCGATAGCTTTCACGACGATCTGCAAGAATGCAAGAAATGAACTCAATGAGAACTTATCCAAAAAAAAGTTATAAATCTCAAAATATCTTACCTGGTGTTGGACTTATTGGTGTTGTTCCAGTTCCTGGTGAGCCCATCATATGGGACCAATTCAATTCCGCTGGCGGTATCATGGGTATATTTAAGCCTGTGTTTGGAGAAAATCATATATGTAGTAAGTATTTCTCTCTGTCTCTCTCTCTCTCTCCTGTCTCTTTTTCTTACCTGTCTGATGTCCTCCTCTTCCCAATAAATCTAGAATTTCTCGTATCTCCGCATTTAATATTTCCAAATTTTTAATGCATTCGTTCGACTCAAGACTATGGAATTCTCGACGCTTATTCAGATTCTGTGTATCGCCGCTGGCCAAATCGGTACTACTAAAACCGGAGCTAGACTGAGACGACAAATCACTCAAAGTAGCATCTTCTTTTGGCTCCACACTTAAGAGATCCAGCGATGCCTTGTTGCCCGCCTTGTCACATATGCGCATAACACTCTGTTCCAAATGACGCAGACGTATGACCTTTTCGCCCAACAAGGCACGCGTTCGATGCAGTGTCACCTCCATTTCGGTAAGATCTTTCTCTTCCTGTATTAGCTGCTCGATACTGTGACGTGTGGCCAGATTATTGTGCCTTTGCTTGATTTCTCGCTGTCTAGCTCTAAAGGTAGTTCTTTGCGAACGCAATGACTCCTTAGCTCGGCGTACCGAATCCCTCTCCAAATGTATGCGATGTTTGAAGAACTCCAATTCCGAGCTGGACCCAGCTGCATAGTCGGCATTCGATATGTCCGAGAAGGGATAACGTAAATGATAAGTTGTCTCCAATGCATTGTCGGGCAATTGATCTTCAAGGTCTTCGAGCTTTTGTAATTGATGGCGTAGATTTTCGACAGGAGTACAGGGACGTTCATTTTTAATATTGTCCGTATTGAGACGTGATGTTGAGGCTGATTTCAGACGTGTGAATTGTTTTTTGCGTTGCTGTGCTTGTGGTCCAGCCCCACTGCCACGACGTGAGTTATTGTTATTTTCCACATTGCTTGCGAATGCCTCAGAATCTGAGTTTCCATTATCGCTGAGGGCCGAACCGGGTGTCAGTAGATATCTACCCTTAGGGTAATTATTGGAAATTGTTGTGTCCGATTGGCTAACAGATGTGGTGTCATCTTGAACTCTTAGATGCCGGGCATATTTTGGTGAGGCACCAGGTCTACGCGATCCGGATGAGGCTATTCTCTCAGAGTTACGTTCCGTTGAGGGCGTTGTCTCCTTGCTGGTATTTACCAGATGTGTTTTATTGGGTACAGGAGGCTTTGAGCTTTGTCCACTGCCTTGATTTGTGGTCGTCGAACGATGTTCACTACTCACCACGGTTGGCGATGGTCTATGTGAAGTCGAACGTTCTGTCTCGGAGCCCGTTGTCGTTGTATGAAGATTCTTTTGCTGCAAAGCCTGAGCTTCTCTGCGACGATTTCTCCGTTCCACCGAAAGTTTTACCTCTGTCTTTAGACGACCGTATTTCTCCTTGAGGCAACGGTACTTATCTTCCAGCAAACGTTTCTCACAACGCACCTTCTCATAGAGTCTCTCCTCCCCAGATTCCTTCATCCGTTGACGCTCCGCTTCCATTTCATCATTGAGTTTATCTTTCATTTGCTGCAATTTTGTAACATGCTCTTTCTTTATCATTTCCTCTTCGCTTTTCAGATCTCGTTCCAGCTCTTCTAGGATTTCGGCATGGTTCTTTTGTACTGTGGCCATTTGGGATTTGTGTTCGTCCACAATTGCCTTTCGTTTTCCATCGTATTCTTCCTCCAATTGAGTACGATATTCGGCCAACTGTAACTCGAACGCCTCCTCTGTTTGATGCCGGTATGAAGTCAGTCTAAGGTCATACTCATGGCGAATACTGCGTAATTTTTGTTCATGGTCCTTTTTAATCTGGCTGATCTCTTGCTGAAGCAGTTCTTCAAGTTTTTCCCGCTCTTCATTGAGCCATGTTTGCTTTTGTTTCTCTAAAGATTCTCTGAGTTCTGCTTTTTCTTGGGCATCTATGGCTTGTCTGTTATCAGTAGCACAGACCTTTTCGCTGTCTTTCTTTAGGAGATTAACCAATTTGGAAGCTACCCTAAAGGAACGTGTAGTGGTTCTCTCGTTTTTAGACATACGCAGTTTCTTCTCGAGTAATTCCACGTCCCGACTATGGCGTCGACCCAGCTCATCCAAGTCAAAGGGATTGTTACCAGGACATTCGGATTCATAACCATCCTCGCTTATCCACACAGCCCGATCTTTGTCCAAGTCGAAAGAATTATCATCGGAGTCTCTGTCTTTCGGTTGTTCACATTTTTCGGGATCTTTTCTGAGGAAGCCCACCAATTTGGAGGCAACTTTAAATGATCTTACGGAAGGTTTTTCACTGGCCTGTACCACCACTTGTGCAGGCTTTTGCTCAATTTCAGTCTGATTGTCGTCCATTTGAAAGGGATTATTTGAAGGACTATGAGCCATAGATGAAGGTTCTTGTTTGTTGACCACAATGCTGTGCACCGAACTTCCTTTAGAGTCTGAGTCGGTGTCTTCATATGAAGGTTTCACACCAGCACTTTCTTTAAACTTTTCGAGGTATTGGACAGCTATGGGATTTTCGTTATCCTTAGTGGTCTCATTGGAATCGCCCTCAACATCCTTCGCTTTCATGTGTATGGAAAAACTTTGGGCTTTAAGCATTTGAATGGTCTGACTCTTACTAACGGGTGTTACTTTGATCTCCTTCAGGTGTCTCTCATCATTCATTAGGAATGGATTGAGACTACGTTGATAGCCAACACCTTCTATGGGCAGAGTACCTATGCCAACGCAGTCATTCACTTCTTCGACATCATCATCGTGTTCCAAATCTTCAAATTCATCCAATTCCTCATCACCCCAAGGATCATCCACATCGTTGACATCTTCCGACTCCGAAGACATTTCCGCATTCAGTTCCTCCTCACTGGAACTGGGAATTCTACCTTCGTCTAGATTAAAACGCACATTTTTCCTATCATCGATATCGGTATCAGATATAGCTCTTTGATCACTTTTGGCAAACTCTCGCTGCCAGCGTCTCTTCACTTCTTCCAAACCAGTCTCACGTAGAATACTTTTATAACCAGGTGGAGTGCCGACTTCCCCCTCCACCACAACTTTGTAATTAACCGGGGGCTCCGAAGAGGTTATACCAAAATGACGCCGCGATTTAAGAAACATAGCTCCTGTACCGGAAAGGGTGAAACCTTTCCTATCACCTGTCCCTTCATCATTGAGACCCTCCTCCAGTTCCTTATCTCCTTGATGTGGAAAAGGATACTTTTCATTGCCTGCCTTAATGTTGAAGCCTTTTTGAATTTTTCCCACGCCTTGGGCTTTGAAAGTTTTGGGGAAATTTTTCGATCTGGTTTCAAGGAAACGATTTACGTTCCCACTAAATCCACTAGGTGTGCTGGACAATGGTGTTGAATTTCCATAAAGTTTGGGTATAGCTCCAGTTGTATTTGCTTGAACAGACTGACCGGAAGAGGAGGACGAAGTTTCCGAGGCATTTTTATTTTTGCCATTTTTCCCAATAGATGGAGGACTTTGGACATCGGAATCTTTTTCACCTGTCTCCTCTTCTTTCGAATCATTGACATCTTTTCGTGTCTTCACTGGCGGTGACATAGTTTCCAAGGCTTCTACAGCTTCTTCAGCAGTTGTTGTTGTTGTTGTCACACTTAACCTCCTCGCTGGCTCATGTTTTGGTTTCTCCTGTTGTATAACCTTATTGTAGACCTCATCGAAAGCTTGGTCCCACAGCGAAGCTTTGGCCTTTACACTATTGCGTGCGTGGACATTTCGTCCAAAAATATCACCTTTAACTGCAGTTGGTGGCGTAGAGGCCAAATGTGGCCTATCTTCCATTTTGTTAGTGCTCATGCCAACCTTTAGAGGAAAATCATTGTGTCTTTGTCTCTCCTGTCGTACCAATTGACGATAGTATTCATTCAAAGGATGTTCACGTTGCGTGCTGTTCGTTTTAATATTGTAATAATAAGGATCGCCTATTTCATCAGCCGCACTGTAATCATAAAAAACGACTTTAGAAAATATAAATGGATGATTAAGACCCTGGTAATTTTATACCTACCATAATTGCCAGTTAGCAGGCAATGGTCGCATTAAACCCTCCTTGGCCAAATGTAGTAGATGAGCTTCCTTGGCTGGATCAATGCCAATAGTTTTGGCATATTCATGGATTTCTGACGAGAAGAAAAAGTTAAATGATGGCAAGTGTTAATAAAAAATCATGGTATGTAAATCAACGTAAAGTGCTAATAGGTGAAAATTTTCAAATAATTAGTTTGGAATTGGTCGAAATAAAGAATATACTTCTTAAGCCAAAGAATCTTTATACTTAATCCTTATCTACACCCAGAGAAATGGTTGGTTGCAATTCGATCATTACAATGGGGAAATGATGTCAGTAACTTATTTTTTGTTACAAGAACAATGTTTTGATTATTTTCCCCATTATACATCCAACACGACCATAAAAAAGTTCACAGGGTCAAAACGAAATTCCCATAACCATTCAATTAGTTACAATAACCAATGCCGATAAATTTGGTTGTATGCTGCATAAAATTGTTGAGCTAACCACCAGCATAGAGAGACCTACATCATGGGAATCAACAAATGGTTGTTACAACCAAAAGTTTAGTATACTAATAGAATCTTAGTTCAATTATTGGACGGGCGTAAGGTAGTTGTTGCAACAAATAAATATTTATACCAACATCGACATGGTAAATGGTATGACGCTACAAAATTTGCAAAACGGGGAACAGCATTTACTTGATAATAGTCCGCAATACATTGAATAAAGTTTATCCCATAGAAAAGAAGTTGCCTTCATGTAAATATCGCACCGATTTATAAAAAAGGAATATTACAAAAGTTTCCATAAAAATTGCAGGCTTCATACATCAACAAACACAAATACTTTTTACGGCAAGCGAGCTTTTTTTTATTGTATTGAGCATACATGACGAGTCTAAGTCGATCTGTATTTATATCTAGAGGATTAAGGAAGAAATTTCTGGCAAGTATATATTGAATTAGGTTCTGTAGTTTGACCACATAATTGCAACCTAATAACCATCTGTCATTGGTAAACAAACATTACCTACAAAATATTGTAAATTGTAATGTAAATTGATCTCACGTATATGTAGATCAAAAGCATTTGTTGTTAGCACCTTTTGTATTTATTTTCGTAGTTTATTATGATTGTAAATATTTTAATAAATTAATAAAATCACAATATTGTCTGCCCTTTTATTTAATATTGGAATTTGGTTAGGATAATAATAAAGAAAATCGAGGGCGGTTGCACCAACAAACAAAACAATTAATATGATATAGCGACAACCAATGCAAAGTTGATCCAACATACTACCATGCAGTTACAACTGCCAAATGTTGGTTGTGCTGACAGATATCATTGATAGTTGATGGAACCACCTGCTTTCGGTTGGCAAATAATTCGGTTGAGGCAACGAATTTGTTTTCTGGGTGTAGCTATTATCTTGTCTACTACTCGACGATTATTTCATTGTCTGTGTTGGCCTTCACGTGCAGCAAATCTATAACCACATAGTCCCGAAAATGTATTCGAGAATTTATGAGCTTACAGATAGCCAGAGGCATAACAACATATTCTAGTTCCCTTGGAATATGTAAGGTAATTCCTGGCATTGCTAAATCCACCGCTTTGCATTTTCCTGCTATATGGCCAAGCACCCATATTAGGTGAATATTGTACTCCTCAGCCATCTCGTTGAGAGATTTGCGTCTGTCTGTGGCCCTTTTCGAGTTAAGGAACACAGAGTCCAAGGATTTTATTGCACGATGACTGTCTAAGTATATATTTATACCCAACTTCATTTGGGACATTACGCCTCAGTGAATTTTCCACCCTGTTATTGCTAATATTTCAGCCTGTAAAAAAGCCACAGTGATTATTGGCGATTTTAATTTCCAGCTCTTTTGAGTAAACCCTGAAACCCATTTTTCAATCCAATTTGGAGCCTTCAGTGTAGGTTAGGTTAGGTGGCAGCCCGATGTATCAGGCTCACTTAGACTATTCAGTCCATTGTGATACCACATTGGTGAACTTCTCTCTTATCACTGAGTGCTGCCCGATTCCATGTTAAGCTCAATGACAAGGGACCTCCTTTTTATAGCCGAGTCCGAACGGCGTTCCACATTGTAGTGAAACCACTTAGAGAAGCTTTGAAACCCTCAGATAATTCAGGGATAATCCACCGCTGAAAAACTTTTTTGGTGTTCGATCGAAGCAGGAATCGAACCCACGACCTTGTGTATGCAAGGCGGGCATGCTAACCATTGCACCACGGTGGCTCCCTTCAGTGTAGAAGTCTATATAACGTTTACTTCTCGTGGTCTGTGGGCACCGCACCTCAATGTTGGGAATTAGAGTTTCAAACTTTTCTCTTTTGCCCCTTTCTCAGTCATCTGGAGAGCTCTCTGTATAATAAAACTAATTGTGGATGGGAATTTTCCCCTAACTGATCACACATCGTATGCCACCACTTTTATCCTTTCTTATTCTAGTAAAACCGGGAGCCACCGTGGTGCATTCGTTAGCATGCCCGCCTTGCATACACAAGGTCGTGGGTTCGATTCCTGCTTCGACCGAACACCAAAAAATTTGTTCAGCAGTGGATTATCCCACCTCAGTAATGCTGGTGACATTTCTGAGTGTTTCAAACCTTCTCTAAGTGGTTTCACTGCAATGTGGAAAGCCGTTCTGACTCGGCTATAAAAAGGAGGTCCCTGGTCATTAAGCTTAGCATGGAATCGGGCAGCACTTAGTGATAAGAGAGAAGTTCACCACTGTGGTATCACAATGGACTGAATAGTCTAAGTGAGCCTGATTAACATCGGGCTGCCACCTAACCTAACTTTCGAGGGAAACCAGAAGGTTGTTTATAGCAATATTCCAAAGAAGAGGTGATAGAACTCCTCCTTGGGGAGAGCCTCTGTCCACATTGGTTTGAATGTATTCTTGCCCTAGAGTGGCCAAACTTCCTTCTTAGAAGTTCTTCTAACAGCCTAAGTATTCCTTGATCAACATTCAGAGCTGTCAATCGATTTAATGTCAAACTCGGAAGGACGTTATTGAATGCCCCTTCGATGTCCAGAAACGCCACGATTGTGTATTCATTGACAGATGGTGAGCTTTCAATAAAGCTGACTAGTTCATGCAATGCGGTCTCAGTAGATCTCTTCTTCTTGAAACGATGCTAGTTCTAAGATAAATATCTATCAGCCCCTCCAGAGACTTCAGAAGGAATGAGGATAAACTGATTGGTCCGAAATCCTTCGCACTTGAATGAAAGGCTTTTCCCCCTTTTGTCTCCCTCCACTTTCCTGGAATATATGCTAAGTTGATATAACCATTATATATCGCCGACATTCACGAGATAATTCTGTCAGTCTATCTGATACAATTTTCTCGATAGGAAATGACCGTCGAGCTTCTATGATACTGCCAGAAGATGGTTCAGCCGTCTGATTACCAGGAAAATGTATGTCAAACAGCTGCAACAACGGCTGTGCGGTTGCGCGAGCTATCGCTGTGGTCGAAAAAAAGTTACGATCACAGTTCGGTCCTCAAAATAATGCCAGATGTGACACTTTGGCGAGTCCACTTTTCGACAAAAAGTTTGAGACTCTAATCCCCAACAGTGAGGCGTGGTGCTCACAGACACCGGGGAATAAAGAATATATAGATTTCTACACTGATGGCTCCAAATTGGATGGACAATTGGGTTTCGGAGTATATTCTAATGATCTGGAACTTCGAATGGCGAAAAGATTACCTAATCACTGTAGTGTTTTTCAGGCTGAAATATTAGCAATAAGAGAGGTGGCGAATTGGCTGAGAAGTAATGTTCCAAAAAATGTGGACATTAATATATACTGAGACAGTCAACCTGCAATAAAATCCTTGGACTCTGTGTTCCTCAACTCGAAAACGGCCATCGACTGCCGCAAATCTCTCAATGAGATGGCTGAGTAGTACAATATTCACCTAATATGGGTGCCTGGCCATAGGAACATACCGGGGAACTGCGAAGTGGATGAGTTGGCAAGGCTAGGGACTACCTTACATATTCCAGGGGAACTACAATCTTTTGGTATGCCTCTGGCTACCTGCAAGCTCATGCTGCGTGAGAAGGTTGTTATGATGGCAAATGTTCGATGGGAGAATTGCAAGAGCTGTAAGACACCAAACAAATATGGCCCCATTTAAACTTAAACCGCACACTAGATATGCTAGTGTTCTCGAGACGTCAGATATCACTCCTGATATCTGCTATAATGGGTCGCTGCCTGATAGGCGAATTTGCAAAAACTATAGGTGCGAAGTATAATGACTATTGTATGAGCTGTCATGATGCGGAGGAAAAGGAATCAATTAAACACCTCTTGTGTGAGTGTCCTGCATTTTGTGTAAAGCGCAAGCAACTTTTAGGAGCATATAGCTTCAGATTACTGGCGGATGTGGAAAACGTTAACTTAAGCAGTCTGCTAATGTTGGTTCAACAAAGAAAAATAATCAAAAAGGTTCAGCTGTTAAAACTAGAAGTGCCCATATGTAATAGGTACTTTTAGTTAATGTGGTATCACAATGGACTGAATAGTCTAAGTGAGCCTGAATCTTAATCGGGCTGCCACTTTAACCTAACCTAACCTGTGTCAAACAGTCCAATGCCGCTCCAATGTTGTCTGGAAACCTTATTTTCATTGCTGATACAGTCATTAGCGTTTCTAGAAATTTTAGCTAGAGGGAGGCTTTGATACAGTAATGTATTACATTGGAAAATCGTAAACATTTTCTGGAGGGGGTAATCCCTCTCCTCAGAGGACTTTCTACGCTTATGGATACAGTAATCATTCCAAAAGTTATGCTGAACCCTTCTCAGTTCTCACTTGTATCCTCTCAGATTCTTCTTTTAAGTGCCCCAATAATTTAGACTAGCCAAACTTTCGGCCATATATATATGGTATGTGCTTTCCCTGGTTTTCTTTTGCTGACATTTTTCAATAATTTTTCTTAATAGGTAGGCTGATAAGTCCCCGGTCTGACACATAGATGGCGTCGCTAGTATTAAATGCATATTATTTTTATATAGTACCAACCTTCAAATGATTTGTGTCAAAATTTGACGTCTGTAAGTCAATTAGTTTGTGAGATTGAGCGTCTTTTGTGAAGCAACTTTTGTTATTGTGAAAAAAAATGGAAAAAATGAATTTCGTGTTTTGATAAAATACTGTTTTCTGAAGGGAAAAAATATGGTGGAAGCAAAAACTGGACTCTGCCCCCAGGAAATCAACAATAATTGATTGGTATGCAAAATTCAAGCGTGGTGAAATGAGCACGGATGACGGTGAACGCAGTGGACGCCCGAAAGAGGTGGTTATCGACGAAAACATCAAAAAAATCCACAAAATGATTTTGAATGACCGTAAAATGAAGTTGAGCGAGTAGCAGAGGCCTTAAAGATATCAAAGGAACGTGTTGGTCATATCATTCATCAATATTTGGATATGCGGAAGCTCTGTGCAAAATGGGTGCCGCGCGAGCTCACATTTGACCAAAAACAACAACGTGTTGATGATTCTGAGCGGTGTTTGAAGCTGTTAACTCGTAATACACCCGAGTTTTTCCGTCGATATGTGACAATGGATGAAATATGGCTCCATCACTACACTCCTGAGTCCAATCGACAGTCGGCTGGTGAACCGTCTCCGAAGCGTGGAAAGTCTCAAAAGTCCGCTGGTAAAGTAATGGCCTCTGTTTTTTGGGATGCGCATGGAATAATTTTTATCGATTATCTTGAGAAGGGGAAAACCATCAACAGTGACTATTATATGGCGTTATTGGAGCGTTTGAAGTTCGAAATCGCGGCAAAACAGCCTCATATGAAGAAGAAAAAAGTGTTGTTCCACCAAGACAGCGCACCGTGCCACAAGTCATTGAGAACGATGGCAAAAATTCATGAATTGGGCTTCGAATTGCTTCCCCACCCACCGTATTCTCCTGATCTGGCCCCCAGCGACTTTTTCTTGTTATCAGACCTCAAAAGGATGCTCGCAGGGAAAAAATTTGGTTGCAATGAAGAGGTGATCGCCGAAACTGAGGCCTATTTTGAGGCAAAACCGAAGGAGTACTACCAAACTGGTATCAAAAAATTGGAAGGTCGTTATAATCGTTGTATCGCTCTTGAAGGGAACTATATTGAATAATAAAAACTAATTTTGACAAAAAAATGTGTTTTTCTTTGTTAGACCGGTGACTTATCAGCCAACCTTTTATTAGCAAAGCGAACAGAGCCAATCTTTGTGGAGTTTCTTCTTTAGTGACATACAACTCATCATGTTGCCCTTTTCCTTTTCAGTTCATATTTGGTGTAAAACCACAAGATAAATTGCTTACTTTCTCACCTACCAGAGATAAGATTAAGGACTTTACTCAGGCATGCCCAAACTCTGTATGCAATGGAATGACATCCAAAAGCTTAGTCATTTGGAATCACGCCCTAATGTTTTGACTTTTGTTATCTTAATGAATTTCAAAAACGAACACTCACCTTCTTCCGTTGGCTGCATTGAAGAATCACTATAGAATCCCTGACACACAATCGACTCGGAATGTGAGGTAGCAGCGTCATCCATACGATACGAAGACGATGTTGTGGACGATATTGACTCAGCCATTGTTCACACAGAGTCAAAAAAAAAGCAAAATGTTAAGCAAACTCAAAAGCACAAAGAGCAATTTTTACGCTCAAATCATTCTAATCCGTGTAGAGTGTTCAAAGAAAATTAAATCAATTTTCCTTCGATTGTTTTCTTAAGAAAATGCACGCACCAGACTTTTCATAATTCTCATATGCCGAGCTTGTAGTCGTTAGCTTTAATGATAATGATTTTCTTCTCATTTCTTGGTAATTTTCTTCAAAGCAATTCCATTCATCATCTTCATATTTTTTTTCCCCCGCTTTTGTTGATTTTCTATGACCCGTGGTGCAATTGTGACCTAAAAAATTCACAAAGACGAAGAAAATATGAAATAAGAGCAACAAGAGGAAAATAATGATAATAATAGAGAAATATTTATATTGTTTCATTAATTTCAAAATATGCTAACTCGACTTGTTTGGGTTAGGCTATATTGGCTGTCTTATACTTAAGTTTCACTTTGAAAATCTGTCCATGTGACAACACTTTTTTTTATAAATTGACCCACACGCAGAGAAGGAATATGATCACCTCAAACATGTTTCAAGAGCAAAATGTTATTTTTGTATGGTGACCATGTAACATGTTTGTCACTAAAATGTTATTTTCTCGTCAAATATAACCTGCTTGCCGAAATCAGATACATGATTTCCGAGAAAATAACATGGTTGCGAAAACCATGTTACATGGTCACCACCCAAAAATAACATTTTGCTCTTAAAACATGTTTGAGGTGATCATATTCCTTCTCTGGGTGCAGAAAGCTTTATTCGCTATAAAAAGCCGATACTATGTTCGGTTTTCACGGTTACTTTCTTCAAATATTTCGATTCAAAATAAATAATCGAACTCAATCTATTCACACTTTCTTTTTCATTTAGATTTCGTCAAGATTTAACAGTAATATGTTGATTTTAATTTATAATTATTTTTGAAAAAGGGGTCGCGAAAATAATGTGATTTTGAACTCGAAAACCAAACATGGCACCGGCCTAAAGGTTTAACACAGGTTGGTCCCCGGTCTAACAAAGAAAAACACATTTTTTTGTCAAAATTCGTTTTTATTATTCAACATAGTTCACTTCAAGAGCGATACAACGATTATAACGACCTTCCAATTTTTTGATACCATTTTGGTAGTACTCCTTCGGTTTTGCCTCAAAATAGGCCTCAGTTTCGGCGATCACCTCTTCATTGCAGCCAAAATTTTCCCCTGCGAGCATCCTTTTGAGGTCTGAAAACAAGAAAAAGTCGCTGGGGGTCAGATCTGGAGAATACGGTGGGTGAGGAAGCAATTCGAAGCCCAATTCATGAATTTTTGCCATCGTTCTCAATGATTTGTGGCACGGTGCGTTGTCTTGGTGGAATAACACTTCTTCGCGGCCGTTTTGCCGCGATTTCGACCTTCATACGCTCCAATAACGCCATATAATAGTCACTGTTGATGGTTTTTCCCTTCTCAAGATAATCGATAAAAATTATTCCATGCGCATCCCAAAAAACAGAGGCCATTACTTTGCCAGCGGACTTTTGAGTCTTTCCACGCTTCGGAGACGGTTCACCGGTCGCTGTCCACTCAGCCGACTGTCGATTGGACTCAGGAGTGTAGTGATGGAGCCATGTTTCATCCATTGTCACATATCGACGGAAAAACTCGGGTGTATTACGAGTTTACAGCTGCAAACACCGCTCAGAATCATCAACACGTTGATGTTTTTGGTCAAATGTGAGCTCGCGCGGCACCCATTTTGCACAGAGCTTCCGCATATCCAAATATTGATGAATGGTATGACCATGATACAATGATTGTAAGGTAGCCTCTGTAGAACAAAAATAACAACAAAAACATAAAAGCAGCTCATCATAACATCAAACTAAATGTCGGTAAAAAGTAAATAAACAAATACAAAAATGTTTGTTTTGATTTTGTGTTGCTCATGAGAAATGTTTTTTTTTTTTGGAATAGAAAAAAATTGACCATTTTCACCATTTACCCGCTTGTTAAGGTTGAGTTACATACCATGCGTTAATGCGTCCGTTGATTGAAGAGTTGAAATTTCTCTTTGAAAGCAACAGATTTGTTAGAGTGCTTCAAACTGAAAAATATCAACCCTTCCATCAACGCACGGATTAACGCATGATATGTAACTCAACCTTTACACAGACAACACTTTCGCATTTTCCGTTTCATTTCCGAATTTCAAATACAATTTAAATTTAAGACGTTAATTCCAACAACATAATTTAAAAATGTCAACAATATTTTTGACATTATGATGAGCCGTTCAAAGTCACCTGACGGAATAAGGCTACCTTATAATCATTGTATCATGGGTATGACCAACACGTTCCTTTGATATCTGTAAGGCCTCTGCTATCTCGATCAACTTCATTTTACGGTCATTCAAAATCATTTTGTGGATTTTTTTGATGTTTTCGTCGGTAACTACCTATTTCGGGCGTCCTCCGTGCTCATTTCACCACGCTTGAATTGCATACCAATCAATTATTGGGGCAGAGTCCGGAAACTCATTATCAAGCCAAGTTTTTGCTTCCACCGTATTTTTCCCCTTCAGAAAACAATATTTTATCAAAACACGAAATTCCTTTTTTTCCCATTTTTTTCACAATAACAAAAGTTGCTTCACAAAAGACGCTCTATCTCACAAACTAATTGACTTACAGACGTTAAATTTTGATACAAATCATTTGAAGGTTGGTACTATATAAAAATAATATGCATTTAATACTAGCGACGCCATCTATGTGTCAGACCGGGGACTTATCAACCTGTTATGTTATGATTCCAGAGATTGATATCTATCTTAGAACTAGCTTCGATTCAAGATTGCTCTCGAAACGACGGCATGCTTACTCGAAGGGCATGTCTACTGAGACTACATTGCATGAACTAGTCAGCTTTATTGTAAGCTTACTATCTGTCAATGAATACACAATGGTTTTTTAGATATCGAAGAGGCATTCAATAATGTCCATCCGACTTCGGTATTAAACGGATATACAATTCAGAACGTTGATCAAATAATGTTGATCTACTAAGACCGCATTGCAGGAACTAGTCAGCTCACTATCTGTCAATGTATACACAATTACGACCTTTCTGAACATCAAAGGGACATTCAATAACGTCCAGCCGACTTCGACTGGATTGACAACTCTGAAAAAGGATACATAGGCTGTTAGACGAACTTCTAACGAAGAGACGTATTTCAGCCACTCTAGGGCAAGCAAAACTTCAAAGGTATGTGAACGAAAAAGAGGCACTCCCCAAGAAGAGTTCTATCATCTCTTCTTTGGAATGTTGCTATAAACAACCTTCAGGTTTCCCTAAAAAAGAAAGGATAAAATTGGTGTCATACACCGATGATGTTGATGAATTCCCATCCACAATTATAGATATTATACAGAGAGCCGTCCGGTTAGCTGAAAAAATGGGCCAAGTAGAATGGTCTAGGTGTAAATCCTGCCAAGACAGAACTAGGCGTATTATGCAAAAACCCCAAAATTCCCACCATCTCTTTAAGTGTTATTAAAATTCCCTTTGGTGAGTTTTTTCACACTCACCAAAGGGAATTTCAATAGGGTTATATTGGACAGTAGGCTGAACTTGTAGCTTAAAGGGCGAGAAAAGCCAAGCTGGCAATTGGGAAAAAGTGGGGACTAAAACTGAAAATTGTACATTGGCTATACACGGCAGTGGTTAGACCGAACACGCTATATGGTGTTGTGGTCTGGTGGTCGGCCCTTTAGCGTTCTGTATCTCAGTCGCATTCAGTAAGACAGGAACAGATTCCCTTAATGCCATCGGAAAAAACAAATATATACCGCCGTAAGTTCGGCCAGGCCAAATCTTATGTACCCTCCACCATGGATTGCGTAGAAACTTCTACGAAAGACTGTCATCGACAATCGAATTACTTGAGTTGTGGTATCTTAAAACTTCTTAACACCGTTTTCTAAATTGTGAGTTAGTCCATACGTGGTATATATTAGACAAAAAAGGTATGTGTAGGTAAGTCTAGAAATAATTACGAATCGATATGGACTTTTGCACGGTACGTGGGGAGCCAGAATTGAAATACGGGGGTCGCTTATATGGGGACTATATACAATTATGAACTTGATATGGACCAATTTTTGTGTGATTGGGGATCGATTTATCTGAGGGCTATATATAACCATAGATCGATATGGACCTAGTTAGGCATGGTTGTTAACGGCCATATACTAGCACAATGTACTAAATTTCAACTGACTTGGATGAAATTTGCTCCTCCAAGAGGCTCCAAAACCTAATCTCGGGATCGGTTTATGTGGGGGCTATATATGATTATGGACTGATATGGACCACTTTTGGCATGGTTGTTAAATATCATATAGTAGGTTAGGTTAGGTTAGGTTAAAGTGGCAGCCCGATTAAATTTCAGGCTCACTTAGACTATTCAGTCCGTTGTGATACCACATTTAACTAAAAGTACCTATTACATATGGGCACTTCTAGTCTTAACCACTGAACCTTCTCTATTATTTACTTTTGTGGAACCAACCAGATTGCTCCAAAAATATTAACAAACTGCTTAAGTTAACGTTTTCCAGGTCAGCCGGTAATCTAAAGCTATATGCTCCTAAAATTCGCTTACGCCTTACACAAAAGAGGTGTTTAATTGATTCCTTTTCCTCCACATCATGACAGCTTATACAATAGTCATTATACTTCGCACCTATAGTTTTTGCAAATTCGCCTGTCAGGCAGCGACCCGTTATAGCAGATATCAGGAGTGCTATCTGACGCCTTGAGAACACTAGCATATCTAGTGTGCGGTTTAAGTTTAAATGGGGCCATATTTGCTTGGTGTCGTTACAACCCTTGCAATTTTCCCATCGAATATTGGCCATCATAACAGCCTTCTCACGCAGTAAGAGCTTGTAGGTGGCCAGAGGCATACCAACAGATTCTAGTTCCCCTGGAATATGTAAGGTAGTTCCTAGACTTGCTAACACATCTGCTTCGCAGTTCCCCGGTATGTTCCTATGGCCAGGCACCCATATTAGGTGAATATTGTACTGCTCAGCCATCTCGTTGAGAGATTTGCGGCAGTCTATGGCCATTTTCGAGTTAAGGAACACAGAGTCCAAGGATTTTACTGCAGGTTGACTGTCTGAGTATATATTAATATCAATATTGCTTGGAGCATTACTTCTCAGCCAATTCCCCACTTCTCTTATTGCTAATATTTCAGCCTGAAAAACACTACAGTGATTAGGTAATCGCTATTCGAATTTCCAGATCTTTAGAATATACTCCGAACCCCACTTGTCCATTCAATTTGGAGCCATCAGTATAGAAATCTATATATCTTTTCTTCCCCGGGGTCTGTGTACACCACGCCTCACTGTTGGGTATTAGAGTTTCAAACTTTTTTCGAAAAGTGGTTTTGAGAGGGTGTAATCCACTACGTTAGGCACATCTGGCATTACTTTGAGGACCGAACTATGACCGTACAATTTTTCCGACCACAGCGATAGCTCGCGCAACCGCACTGCCGTTGTTGCAGCTGACTGTTTGGCCAAAATGTCTAAAGGCAATAGATGTAGCATGACATTAAGGGAGTCTGTTCCTGTCTTACTAAATGCGCCTGAGATACATAAGCTCGCCATACGCTGAACTTTATCTAAACAAGTCGGTTTCTGAAGTGCCGGCCACCAGACTACAACACCATATAGCATTATAGGTCTAACTACTGCCGTGTATAGCCAATGCACAATTTTTGGTCTTAGTCCCCACTTTTTCCCTATTGCCTTTTTGCACGAGTACAAAGCTACCGTGGCTTTTCTCGCCCTCTCTTCAATATTAAGCCTAAAGTTCAGCTTCCTGTAAAACCACGTACCAAATTTCAATCAGATCGGATGCATTTTGCTTCTCCAAAAGGCACCGGAGGTCAAATCTGGGGATCGGTTTATATGGGGGTTACATATAATTATGGACTGATATGAACCAATTCCTGCATGGTTGTTGGATACCATATAATAACATCACGTACCAAATTTCAACCGAATCGGATGAATTTTGCTCTTCCACGGGGCTCCGGAGGTCAAATATGGGGGCTATATATAATTATGGGCCGATTTCGACCAATTTTTGCATGGGTGTTTGAGGCCATATACTAACACCATGTACCAAATATCAGCGGGATCGGATGAAATTTGCTCCTCTAAAAGGCTCCGCAAGCCAAATCGGGGGATCGGTTTATATGGGGGCTATATATAATTATTGACATATGTGGACCAATTTTTGCATAGTTGTTAAAGACCATATACTAACACCATGCACCAAATTTCAGCCGGATCGGATGAAATTCTCTTCTCTTAGAGGCTCCGCAAGCCAAATCCGGGGATCGGTTTATATAGGGGCTATATATAATTATGGACCGATGTGGACCAATTTTTGCATGGTTGTTAAAGACCATATAAAGGGTGATTCTTTTGAGGTTAGGATTTTCATGCATTAGTATTTGACAGATCACGTGGGATTTCAGACATGGTGTCAAAGAGAAAGATGCTCAGTATGCTTTGACATTTCATCATGAATAGACTTACTAACGAGCAACGCTTGCAAATCATTGAATTTTGAATTGAATGGGCCCTAGAAAAGTTGGCAGAAAATCCGCTTTTTTATCGACAAATTTTGTTCAGCGATGAGGCTCATTTCTGGTTGAATGGCTACGTAAATAAGCAAAATTGCCGCATTTGGAGTGAAGAGCAACCAGAAGCCGTTCAAGAACTGCCCATGCATCCCGAAAAATGCACTGTTTGGTGTGGTTTGTACGCTGGTGGAATCATTGGACCGTATTTTTTCAAAGATGCTGTTGGACGCAACGTTACGGTGAATGGCGATCGCTATCGTTCGATGCTAACAAACTTTTTGTTGCCAAAAATGGAAGAACTGAACTTGGTTGACATGTGGTTTCAACAAGATGGCGCTACATGCCACACAGCTCGCGATTCTATGGCCATTTTGAGGGAAAACTTCGGAGAACAATTCATCTCAAGAAATGGACCGGTAAGTTGGCCACCAAGATCATGCGATTTGACGCCTTTAGACTATTTTTTGTGGGGCTACGTCAATTCTAAAGTCTACAGAAATAAGCCAGCAACTATTCCAGCTTTGGAAGACAACATTTCCGAAGAAATTCGGGCTATTCCGGCCGAAATGCTCGAAAAAGTTGCCCAAAATTGGACTTTCCGAATGGACCACCTAAGACGCAGCCGCGGTCAACATTTAAATGAAATTATCTTCAAAAAGTAAATGTCATGGACCAATCTAACGTTTCAAATAAAGAACCGATGAGATTTTGCAAATTTTATGCGTTTTTTTTTTTAAAAAGTTATCAAGCTCTTAACAAATCACCCTTTACTAACACCATGTACAAAATTTCAGCCGGATCGGATGGCCCATTTGCAATACCATCCGACCTACATCAATAATAACTACTTGTGCCAAGTTTCAAGTCGATAGCTTGTTTCGTTCGGAAGTTAGCGTGATTTCAACAGACGGACGGACGGACATGCTCAGATCGACTCAGAATTTCACCACGACCCAGAATATATATACTTTATGGGGTCTTAGAGCAATATTTCGATGTGTTACACACGGAATGACAAAGTTAATATATATGGTGGAGGGTATAAAAATTCTATAGAAATAAAATTTTGACAAAATTTTCTATAAAGTACAATTTTGAGAACAATTTGAGGATTTTGACAAAATTTTCTATAGATAAAAAATTTTGAAACTATTTTCTATAGAAGTAAAATTTTAAAAAAATTTTTGATAGATGTAAAATTTTGACAAAATTTTCTATAGAAATAAAATTTTGACAAAATTTTCTATAGAAATAAAATTTTGACAAAATTTTCTATAGAAATAAAATTTTGACAAAATTTTCTATAGAAATAAAATTTTGGCAACATGTTCTATAGACATAAAATTTGAAAATATTCTATAAAAATAAAATTTTAGAAAATGTTGTAAAATTTTGTCAAAATGTTATTTTTATAGAAATTATTTTGCTATAGAAATAAAATTTTGACAAAATTTTCTATAGAAATAAAGTTTTGAGAAAATATACAAAATATTCATCTTCTGTAGAATTAAAAATTTTACAAAATTTTCGATAGAAATAATATTTTGGCAAAATTTTCTAAAGAGATAAAATTTAGACAAAATTTTCTATGGAAATAAAATTTTGACAAAATTTTCTCTAGTAATAAAATTTTGATAAAATTTTCTCTAGTAATAAAATTTTGATAAAATTTTCTATAGAAATAATATTTTGACAAAACTTTCTATAGAGATAAAATTTAGACAAAATTTTCTATGGAAATAAAATGTTGACAAAATTTGCTATAGACATAAAATTTTGACTAAATTTTCTATAGAACTAAAGCAAAATTTTGACAAAATTTTATTTCTATAGAAATTATTTTTCTATAGACATACAATTTTGACAAAATTTTCTATAGAAATAAAATTTTGACAAAATTTTCTATAGAAATACAATTTTGACAAAATTTTCTATAGAAATAAAATGTTGACTAAATTTTCTATAGAAATAAACTTTTGACAAAATTTTATTTTTATAGAAATTATTTTTCTATAGAAATAAAATTTTGACAAAATTTTATTTTTAAAGAAATTATTTTTCTATAGACGTACAATTTTGACAAAATTTTCTATAGACATACAATTTTGACAAAATTTTCTATAGAAATAAAATTTTGACAAAATTTTCTATAGAAATAAAATTTGACAACATGTTCTATAAAAATAAAGTTTTGACAAAATTTTATTTTTATAGAAATTATTTTTCTATAGAAATAAAATTTTGACCAAATTTTCTATAGAAATAAAGTTTTGAGAAAATATACAAAATATTCATTTTCTGTAGAATTAAAAAATTTCCTCTTGGAATAAAGTTTTGACAAAATATTCTCTAGTAATAAAATTTTGAGTAAGTGTGATGGATTTTTGTTTCAATTATAGAATTTGTTAAATCAATTAAATTTTTAATTGAATATTTTTTAAAACTCAATTGAAATTTTAATTGTAAAAATTTTCGTGAAATTTTTTTCTGTGTATGAATAAAATTTTGACAAATTTTTCTCTAAGAATGCAATTTTGACAAAATTTTCTATAGAAATAAAATTTTAAAAAAAGGAATTACATTTTGACAAAATTTTCTCTAGTAATAAAATTTTGACTAAATTTTTTCTAGGAATAAAATTTGTGAAAAAGTTCTTTCTTTTTGTAAAAGTAGCATTTTTCCCTCAAAATCCAAATTTTTCGAGATTTGAAATCTCGTTTTACAAGGCAAATTAAGTTGAAATCTCATTAAAGTGAATTTTGACCGGCATTAAATTCGCATTGTCGCGATAAAATTGTTAATAAACTATTTTAATGGTTGCTTTGTATCATTGTCCTTCAACTTATGATAAAATTGTCAATAAAGTTATCAAATTATTTTGGTTTTACAGCATTTTTATTGTAGCGGCTAATCACGAACTTAGTAACCACCTTAAAGCTAAATTTTAAATAAGTTTTTCCCATCGGGTCTTATGATAAAATCTGGCCAGCAGATAGCCGCCCTATTAAAATATAGTAATCATTAAATATCAACTAATATACATATAGTGAAAGCACAATTGTTTACTTCATTTATACAAACACAGCTGACATCAGAGTTGCACTTGTTTGAGGCAACACCAGCTAAATTTTATGTTTTTTTTTTTAATTCCTGAATCAAAATTCACAGCAATTGCTTGAAGTATTGTCACTGTCTCAGACTCCATGCCAAACCAATAATAAAATGGGAGCATTGTATTGTTGTAATTTATTCACAACAAAAAAAAAAACAGTAATAATGCAACTGCAGAGATGTAAGACTAGAGATGTTTGTCAGTGTATGTGCAAATGAGCTAACACACATAAACGCACACACCCAAAAAAAACAAAATGACACACAAAAGAACTAAAGCAGAACTATAAGAGAAAAAAATTTAAAGCATACCTCCAAACTTAAGGATGTTCGAAGAAAATTCAAGAAAATATTTAATCGTAAATCTTTACCACAAAATTACTTAGAAATCCAACAAAGTACACTAATATTACATACATTAATTAAGCACTGTATTTTCAATTCCTTAATGTATAACTATTGATTTTTCTCCACCAAATACCAATGATTCACAGCTTTTCAAAAGGGTTTCCTTTTAGAAGTACCCAGAAAATGTCTATGTTAAAACACTTTCAACTTTATTCTCTGTTTAAAAATAATTTATATTTCACATTTTCAAATACAAAAACACTTAATAAATGCTATTTTTTACAAATTTTTCATTACTTTGTTCACTTTAAGGTTTCCAATTTTTCAACTTTTCCTTGCTAAAGCTTTTTTTTTTCTTTTCTTCACTAACGATTACAACCAGCTGCTGCCCTTTTCAACCACGTACTGATTTCTTACTGCGTATCCAAGGTCCGTTCTGTCATACAGGACATTTTATTCTAGTTTCCTCTTTATGAAAATGAATACACACTATACACGTACACACATACAAAAAGCCATGACTTGTATTTAACGGAAATGTGTGTAGACTGTATAATGAGGGAGAGCTTCTAATGCTTTCATCATTCGTATGGCCAGCTGATTTTTGTTTATATCTACTCCGCATGTTTGTTACGTCATTTTGTTTGATTTGTTTTTATTTTATCCTTCGAATTTGTTTGATATAAGCAATGCAATTTGCCCTTATGTTAAATGTCATATTCCGTAGGAGATTGGTATGAATGGTGAGCACTGTATGAACTTGTAATTACCCGAATACACAGAAAAAAATTTCACGAAAAATTTTCCAATTAAAATTTTAATTGATTTTTAAAAAATATTCAATTAAAAATTTAATTGAATCAACAAATTTTTTAATTGAAACAAAAATCAATCACAAAAATTAATAGTATCAATTAATTTTTTAATTGGATCAATTAATTTTTTAATTGATACTATCATTTCTGTGATTGAGGACATTTCAATTAAAAAATTAATTGGATCAATTAATTTCGTGATTGAATCAGAAAAATTTTTTGTGTGTAGAAAGAATTATGGCCCTATAGATCATACACTGACATAAAAAGTCTTCGTACAGACATTTTATTTTTAATAAATACGCTCTATTGTCTATCATAATAGAAATGAAAAAAACAAAAACTATATTAAGGTGTGTATTATGTTCGGTTTTCGAGTTGAAAATCACTTTATTTTCGCGATTACTGAATTAATTGAATAATTGAAATAAACAAAATTATAAATGAAAACAAACATATTCCCGTAAGTCAAGCCGAAATCTATAGGAACAATTGAGTTAATTTGTCTGCTTTATATGAACTGTTTTAATAAAGTAACCGCGAAAATTTCACTTCGAAAAGCGAGAAATACATTTTTGACAAAATTTTCTATAGAAATAAAATGTTGCAAAATTTTCCATAGAAATAAAATTTTGACAAAATTTTCTATAGAAATAAAATTTTGAACAAAATTTTCTATAGAAATAAAATGTTGACAAAATTTCCTATAGAATTACATTTAAACAAAATTTGCTATAGAAATAAAATTTTTGCAAAATTTTCTAAAGAAATACAATTTTGACAAAATTTTTTATAGAATAAACTTTTGAGAAAATTTTCTATAGAAATAAAATTTTGACAAACTTTTCAAAAGAAATAAATTTTTGACAAAATTTTCTATAGAAATAAAATGTTGAAAAAATTTCCATAGAAATAAAATTTTGACAAAATTTCCTATCGAAATAAAATGTTGACAAAATTTTCAATACAAATAAAATTTTGACAAAATTTTCTATAGAAATAAAATGTTGACAAAATTTTCTATAGAAATAAAATGTTGACAAAATTTTCAATACAAATAAAATTTTGACAAAATTTTCTATGGAAATAAAATGTTGACAAAATTTTCGATACAAATACAATTTTGACAAAATTGTTTATAGAAATATAATTGTGACAAAATTTTCTATAGAAATAAATTTTTGACAAAATTTTCTATAGAAATAAAATTTTGACAAAATTTTCTATAGAAATAAAATGTTGACAAAATTTTCAATACAAATAAAATTTTGACAATATTTTCTATGGAAATACAATGTTGACAAAATTTTCTATAGAAATGAAATTTTAACAAAATTTTCTATAGAAATAAAATGTTGACAAAATTTTCTATAGAAATCAAATGTTGACAAAATTTTCAATACAAATAAAATTTTGACAAAATTTTCAATACAAATAAAATTTTGACAAAATTTTCTATGGAAATAAAATGTTGACAAAATGTTCTATACAAATACAATTTTGACAAAATTGTTTATAGAAATACAATTGTGACAAAATTTTCTATAGAAATAAAATTTTGGCAAAATTTTCAATACAAAAACAATTTTGACAAAATTTTCTATAGAAATAAAATGTTGACAAAATTTTCAATACAAATAAAATTTTGACAATATTTTCTATGGAAATAAAATGTTGACAAAAATTTCTATACAAATACAATTTTGACAAAATTGTTTATAGAAATACAATTGTGACAAAATTTTCTATAGAAATAAAATTTTGACAAAATTTTCAATACAAATACAATTTTGACAAAATTTTCTATAGAAATAAAATGTTGACAAAATTTTCTATAGAAATAAAATGTTGACAAAATTTTCAATACAAATAAAATTTTGACAAAATTTTCTATGGAAATAAAATGTTGACAAAATTTTCGATACAAATACAATTTTGACAAAATTGTTTATAGAAATATAATTGTGACAAAATTTTCTATAGAAATAAATTTTTGACAAAATTTTCTATAGAAATAAAATTTTGACAAAATTTTCTATAGAAATAAAATGTTGACAAAATTTTCAATACAAATAAAATTTTGACAATATTTTCTATGGAAATAAAATGTTGACAAAATTTTCTATAGAAATGAAATTTTAACAAAATTTTCTATAGAAATAAAATGTTGACAAAATTTTCTATAGAAATCAAATGTTGACAAAATTTTCAATACAAATAAAATTTTGACAACATTTTCAATACAAATAAAATTTTGACAAAATTTTCTATGGAAATAAAATGTTGACAAAATGTTCTATACAAATACAATTTTGACAAAATTGTTTATAGAAATACAATTGTGACAAAATTTTCTATAGAAATAAAATTTTGGCAAAATTTTCAATACAAAAACAATTTTGACAAAATTTTCTATAGAAATAAAATGTTGACAAAATTTTCAATACAAATAAAATTTTGACAATATTTTCTATGGAAATAAAATGTTGACAAAAATTTCTATACAAATACAATTTTGACAAAATTGTTTATAGAAATACAATTGTGACAAAATTTTCTATAGAAATAAAATTTTGACAAAATTTTCAATACAAATACAATTTTGACAAAATTTTCTATAGAAATAAAATGTTGACAAAATTTTCTATAGAAATAAAATGTTGACAAAATTTTCAATACAAATAAAATTTTGACAAAATTTTCTATGGAAATAAAATGTTGACAAAATTTTCGATACAAATACAATTTTGACAAAATTGTTTATAGAAATATAATTGTGACAAAATTTTCTATAGAAATAAATTTTTGACAAAATTTTCTATAGAAATAAAATTTTGACAAAATTTTCAATACAAATAAAATTTTGACAATATTTTCTATGGAAATAAAATGTTGACAAAATTTTCTATAGAAATGAAATTTTAACAAAATTTTCTATAGAAATAAAATGTTGACAAAATTTTCTATAGAAATCAAATGTTGACAAAATTTTCAATACAAATAAAATTTTGACAAAATTTTCAATACAAATAAAATTTTGACAAAATTTTCTATGGAAATAAAATGTTGACAAAATGTTCTATACAAATACAATTTTGACAAAATTGTTTATAGAAATACAATTGTGACAAAATTTTCTATAGAAATAAAATTTTGGCAAAATTTTCAATACAAAAACAATTTTGACAAAATTTTCTATAGAAATAAAATGTTGACAAAATTTTCAATACAAATAAAATTTTGACAATATTTTCTATGGAAATAAAATGTTGACAAAAATTTCTATACAAATACAATTTTGACAAAATTGTTTATAGAAATACAATTGTGACAAAATTTTCTATAGAAATAAAATTTTGACAAAATTTTCAATACAAATACAATTTTGACAAAATTTTCTATAGAAATAAAATGTTGACAAAATTTTCAATACAAATAAAATTTTGACTATATTTTCTATAGAAATAAAATTTTGACAAAATTTTCTATAGAAATAAAATGTTGAAAAAATTTTCTATAGAAATAAAATTTTGACAAAATTTTCTATAGAAATAAAATGTTGACAAAATTTTCTATATGTTAGAAATAAAATTTTGGCAAAATTTTCAATAGAAATAAAATTTTGACAAAATTTTCAATAGAAATAAAATGTTGACAACATTTTCTATAGATATGAAATGTTGACAAAATTTTCTATAGAAATAAAATGTTGACAAAATTTTCTATGGAAATAAAATGTTGACAAAATTTTCTATACAAATACAAATTTGACAAAATTGTTTATAGAAATACAATTGTGACAAAATTTTCTATAGAAATAAAATTTTGACAAAAGCAAATTGCTTATTTTAAATTATATGAAGAAAGCTGAAAGCATTGTTATTACACTCTAAACCATACTATGGAACATGGCATTTTTTACAAAAAAAAGAAAAAAAAAAACAAAACCAAACATAACATAACAGTCAGCAGTTCGAAACGGCTTCGAATTCTGTTGTGGAAATAGTGCCTCGGCAAATTGAGGTCATTTTCAGCACTGCCGAAAAACGAGATTGTTCTAATTGTCCTTTTAATTTATTTCTACTTTAATAAATTAAATAAATACGAAAGTAAAATAAATACATACGGTGGAGTGTGGAAAAAACATCATTCTTTGTACTAATTTTGAAGCAACTAGAAAAGGTCCCCACGATTTATTTCCGAAAATTTTTTTCTACAATCTTTTCAAATTTATTTCAGTATTTTCAAAAATTACTTCAAAATTGAACAAACTTAACACCCTATACTCTGATCTAATAATTGTCCTTCATTTGCTAAAATAAAAGTGCAAAATTCTTTGATAATATAAAAGATAATAAAAATCGAGAAATCGGAATTTTCAGCAAAATTAGCAGCCAAAATGAAGCGAGAACGACACATGGTGTCGTTGGCATGTCCGATTTCGAGAACACATTTTTGTAGTTAAAGTCAAGGTCACAGTTTTAGTCCAATTGACCTAGGATTTGACACAAGTATCTATTTTGGGTCAGAATAGATCCCGATTGATTTTGGATGAAATCGATTACGATTAAGATATAGCTCTCATAAATATACAAGAAATACAATTGATAGTATCATCAAGTATGCTAAATTTGATTGAAATTGGTTCAGATTCAGATATACTTGTAGCTCCCATATATATTTCGCTCGATTTTCACTCGTATGACCCCAGAGGCCAATGTTTTACGGGGAGTAGAATTAACATTCTAGCTATATTTTGAAACCCCGAATCCCCGGATTTATAAAACTCGATCTCGAATGGCAGCTTTACTACCAACATGTCGTGCGTGAGGAAAAATATTGCTTCTTGAATGTGCGTCAGCATGAGATAAATTTCACTCACGCACCCACCTCTAGTTTTTACCAACAAAATATTTCCCATTGGTTTGGCAACACTAGTGATATCATTTCTAGGTGAATGGACCAAATGTAAATACTGTCAAAACAGATGTTTCTGTGCAGCGCCAAAAAGCAAAGCATTGCAATTTATGTACTAAGGGAATAAAAATAAAGTGCAATGAATACCCAAAGTTATTTTCCCAATTACTATGCTGTGGATGATTTACTTGTAACACAAGAAAAAGTAGAATGCAAAGTCAACACAAAACTGTTAAAAATGGGTAAAAATATGAAATAATATAATTGCAAACTAATACTAACAATCTTTAAAAAAAGGCTTCCTAGATTCTGGCGCAGACACGGAAGATTTGAATCCAGGTCGCAATGTCAACCTTCCATTGTGGTATATCAAAGAACTTAAAATCAATAATCCCTACTTTACGGTATGCGTACCGGATATATACAAAAATGTTCACAAGGCAGTATGCGAAGCTGAGACAACACATATAGAACTAGGAAAACTCCATCCATACTTTTACGAATATGGCCGTTATCTAACGCCATATGATCGTAATCATGTTGTGGGAAAAATTGTATTCGAAACAATGCGCCAAAGAGTGAGACATTTATTAGACATCTCAAAAAATACGGGAGACACTGGTAGGCCAGAACATCGTCTGGATAATATAGAAAATAAACTTTATGAAGCTGGAGTAAAAACAAGTCATTTGGTAAGTATTCAAGGGATTTCGGTAAAATTATTAAGTACCACTAGATAGCACCACGTTAATGTGAACTTATACATTCCCGAATGATGGCATTCGGACTCGCCTATAAAAAGGTGTTGCCATTGAACTAAACTGTTATCTGAAAATAGAGTAGTTCGAAGAAAAATAAGGTATTGCAATGGACCGAATATTCCAACCTACCTATTCGAAACTTCTCCCAATATAAATATATCAATGTTATCGACGATAAAAAATCTTTGTAAAAATTGTTCCAAAGTTTTGGTTTTCGCTTTATCGCTCTCTTATTTTCATCTATGGCCCTTCAAGTGATCAAAATGCCAATGTTTTGTAGTTTAAAGGCCGGTACTATGTTTATTCTTGCGAACAAAGTTTATAAAGGGTGATTCTTTTGAGGTTAGGATTTTCATGCATTAGTATTTGACAGATCACGTGGGATTTCAGACATGGTGTCAAAGAGAAAGATGCTCAGTATGCTTTGACATTTCATCATGAATAGACTTACTAACGAGCCACAACGTCGAATTTTCAGTGAATGGGCCCTAGAAAAGTTGGCAGAAAATCCGCTTTTTTATCGACAAATTTTGTACAGCGATGAGGCTCATTTCTGGTTGAATGGCTACGTAAATAAGCAAAATTGCCGCATTTGGAGTGAAGAGCAACCAGAAGCCGTTCAAGAACTGCCCATGCATCCCGAAAAATGCACTGTTTGGTGTGGTTTGTACGCTGGTGGAATCATTGGACCGTATTTTTTCAAAGATGCTGTTGGACGCAACGTTACGGTGAATGGCGATCGCTATCGTTCGATGCTAACAAACTTTTTGTTGCCAAAAATGGAAGAACTGAACTTGGTTGACATGTGGTTTCAACAAGATGGCGCTACATGCCACACAGCTCGCGATTCTATGGCCATTTTGAGGGAAAACTTCGGAGAACAATTCATCTCAAGAAATGGACCGGTAAGTTGGCCACCAAGATCATGCGATTTGACGCCTTTAGACTATTTTTTGTGGGGCTACGTCAATTCTAAAGTCTACAGAAATAAGCCAGCAACTATTCCAGCTTTGGAAGACAACATTTCCGAAGAAATTCGGGCTATTCCGGCCGAAATGCTCGAAAAAGTTGCCCAAAATTGGACTTTCCGAATGGACCACCTAAGACGCAGCCGCGGTCAACATTTAAATGAAATTATCTTCAAAAAGTAAATGTCATGGACCAATCTAACGTTTCAAATAAAGAACCGATGAGATTTTGCAAATTTTATGCGTTTTTTTTTAAAAAAAAGTTATCAAGCTCTTAACAAATCACCCTTTATAAACCATTATTTCGCACATAGAAAGCGGGTTTATTTAGGTGACAGTGAGCGCTATTTAACAGGAAGCGATATTTATTAAGTTGGTGGTTGCTGCTTGCTATTCGGAAATTAACATTTTATTTTTCCTTGGGCAATTGATCTGCTACTTCTTTGATCCTTTGTATATTTTCGGAACAAAAATATGATCCATGTTTGCGTTATAAAGCCACACAAATAGTTTTAATAAATAAATTATTTCTTAATTCACATTGCAAATGGCGCCATTCATCTCGAAAAAAAAAAACAAAGTACCACAAATGGAAAAAAATTCGCTAGTTTTTCGCATATTTTGGTTTTGTATGGAGTTTCAACGCGAAAACCGAACAGAGTACCGGCCTTAAGGCGCTAAATATTTAGCTATACTGGTCATCAGCGATATTTAGTTATTTTATGGAGTCCCCCATGAATCGATATCCCGAACAACTGAAGAATACATTTTCATCACAATTGGCTTAAATTGCTTTATAATTCATTCACATGACACTTCCAAACCCCACTTTAACTAGATTTCAAATGTCATTTGCCTTAAACCTCATACACTTAAACTATTTCAAATCCACATTTAATAGATTTAGAACCGAAGGTGAATGGGCTATTATCCGCCAATATTCCAATATTCGGAATTCCAAATAGCAAGAAATCATTTTTCTTATAACGAAAAAAATAAAATTCTCTCTCAATCCAATTTAAATTTGAACTTTTCATTCAAGATTACCATTCTGCCAAATTTTAAAGTTTCTGTTAGGAAAATATAGCTTAACGAAAATTTTGCTCTTTGCTACTCTGAATATAGGTACACGGGGGCGTATTGTTTTTATCTACGAAAATACATATCGATTAATCTTTTAATTTAGTTCAACACTTTTTTTATATGCAGACCTCCCAATTATCATTTATTATTACTTTCTATTTCAGTACACTAACTGGTTGCGCATGGACCACAACAACATTGCCGTCTCCGAAATGGTACAAGAGCATTCCAAAAAACGTAAACGTGAAGTTAGTGATGCAAACTCTGATTCTCCTGAACAGGATCATAAACGGCAAACATTGTAGCTTCATTCGTTTTTTTCGCTTTTAACAATAAACTTTATTATTTTGAACAAAAAGGAAATGGCAAACACTCTTTTTTTATATAAATCTACTTGCTATGGCTAAAACTTTTGTATAATCTGCTCCTTTGGCTTGAGTTCTCTCCTTGAGAATTGTTCGTAATATGGTAGGTACTGGTACATGAATACGAGTTCCCAATGGTGTGCCATTATCGTCGATCAAAACAAGGTTATTACTATCGAATTTGGGGATTTTTGGTCGTTGTTTTTGTTTCAATCCCACCAAAATGCCTTTCTTCATTTGCCCTTTAATGGCCACCAACACTTTGTCCCCTACCAAACCAATACCTCGTTTGTTATATACATGAATGCAGCGTGGTGGTCTACCTTCGGCCATGGCTCTTTTGCCCAAGTCGCTGTTGTCCACCACTCGTAAGCGAGCCAATTTTCGTATCTCAAAGCATGCCGGCGTTGTGTGTAGAAAACTCACTTGACCTTGTGTCTGCTTAAGTGTATTGGCAGTAGTGGATAGAGCTGAAGTTTGTATAGATTTCCACAAAAAGGACATATTCGTTCGATTTATAATGATAGAACTTAACAAAAATCTAATTTGCCACAATCCTCCTGTCCAATTGGATAACAATAGTCTACATGTAATGTTACCGCATTTCATAAAACAATTCCGTTCGTATTAACTGAAATTTCCAAAGTTGCCCGAATAATAAAAGGTAGTAGAAGGCAAACAGCTGATGGTAATTTTTCTCCATTCGTGCCATATACAAGTCAGAGAATGAAGCCGGTGGCGAATTTTACAAAATTTATGCCTTAGCATTTACCATACGGGGGTATATTGTTTGTATTTACGAATATATTTTGTTCCAAAGATCCATTTTCGGAGTTGTTTTCTTATTTTTTTAAGAACGGTCCAATCGCCCACTTTCCCGCCCCTTCCAACCGTGAGTGCCTCGTCCCCATGACGTAGGGACAGCGTTCATACCATGATCTGGACCATGGCGGGGTGGAGGCAGAGGGATTTGACCAGCTACAGAGAAGGACTCATCAGCCGGATATATTAAAACACAAGATCAAATATTAGGTTATTCAATAAAACTAATGTATTAGTTATCCAAATATGCTAAAATTCTAGACTTCATCATATCAATACTACGGTTAGTGTCAACTAGATGATAGATTGGATTAAAAATAATGCACATTATACGAATAGGCTCCACAGAAGCATAATTCAATGTAAAGAAACTGGTAATTCCTAGATGCCCGAAAAGGAACATTTATCCTAATCCTAGATATCAATTCCGAGCATGGAATATACCCACTAACTAACCTATACATCATCATGGAGCTCAACATCGTCCGTCGGCTCCTAAGAGTAGGCAAATTAATCAGCCTCAATCTAGAAGTGTATGAAGGAAGAACAAAATCACTGTTCCAATGAAGATGTCTCAAAGCGAACAACAAGAATTGCTTCTGAACCGATTCTATCCTATCAATGCAAACTTCATACTGAGGATCCCACACGATAGAACTATACTCTAACCAAATACCATTAATAAAGAAGACGTGAGATAAGCTTGCTCTTCCTCTTTTTCTTGAAAAAACAGAGATTAATATCATACATGTTCCATGAGACGTTGCAACTTTTTTTCGGTTTCTCTTTTCATTTTGCATTCGTAACAAAACTTAATTCGCTTATTTTAGCAATTTTTTTAACTCTTAAACGAACAAAAACACTTAGTGAAACATTTTATTAGTAATTTAGTGCAACCGACACAGAAATTTGCGTGAAATGTTGGAGAAAATAGCTAAATAAAAATTGTCTGCATCAAACCAGTAAGTTCGGAGCGCTTTTCCAACAAGTATGATATTAATCTCCGTTTTCTATTACTAACACTATCAAAGCCCAATTCACGTCTTCTTTATTAATGGTCTTTGGTATGAACCTAAACTCATGAGCCTATTAGAAAAAAAGGGGAAGAATTTAGACATCTTGGGAAATCAGATAATATTTGAGTTTTTTTATCCGGTTCACTGCCTACACTAGAAAGCCGTTTTACGCTATGTTGGCTCATTACTCTTTCGGCGTGTTATCATTTCAAGCTGAATGATTTTTTTCATTTCGCATAGAGGAAGCATTTTTTACAAGCTCCGTAAACAAAATCAATACAAGGTCCAAATGTTTTATTAGATTTGCAGCAAAAGAGTACATTAAATTTCAATTGCCATGGAATTGTCAGAGGGCTACAATAAGGATACAATTTGTCGAATTTGTTTACAACCCGAACCGGATTTATACCCAATATTTGATCCAGTAAAATCTCAAAGTACAGACACAAATTTCATTACCCCAGTAACAGTAGCTGAGATTTTAACAGAGTGTAGCAAGTATAAGGTGACACGCGATGATAAACTGCCCACAAATATATGTTTGGCTTGCCTGGAACTTGCCCGTAGTGCCCACAGTTTTAAACTACAAACCGAAAAATCATATCGTCGTTTAAAGGCGTTGTATGATATAACCTGGGTGTCGGAAGAAAAGGATGAGGGCGAGGGCCGTTTGGTCAATAGATATACACAAACGGAGAAAAGTACAATATTCCAGTGTGAGTCGTGTACGAAAAAGTTTTTCATAGAGAGTGAACTGCGTTTGCATAGGACAACTTGTCAAATATTGGCCAAAAAATGTAGAGTTTGCGGCGAGATATTCAATCATCTTGGCCAATTGAAGGTGCATTTATCCACAGAGCATCCCAGTGAAGGTATACGATGTGAATACAAATGTGAATTGTGTCAACGGGAATTTGCACGCAAGGATCACATGAAACGTCATGTACGGAAGGTGCATAAAATTGATGATAAATTGATCGTGTAAGTATATAAGTAAATTTGATTTAAAAATAACCGATTGCCTCCCAACAACAAACCCATAACCGGGCTCTTTATTCAGCCTTTCGCTTACCTTATCAAAATCTGGAAAATTTTTGGTATGATATATGCTACAAACATGAAGTTCACCCATAGGGTTAGATTTCACCCATAGGATTGGTATGTGTTAGGGGATACAAAATATGCCATTTGTATAATGTTCTTTGGGGGATTTTGTTTAAGAGGTATTCGGGTTTATTAAATCTGAATTCGAAGAGGTCGATCTCCAGGTTTAAAAAACATTTCGATTTTTTTTTCTTGGACAATGCGCTGTAAATGCTTTACTCTTTCGAGTCTAAATATTTTTTGTCTTTTGGAAATGGCCAAAGCCTTAGGCTTGATTTGCATGTTTAATATACAGTGAAACCTCTCAAAATTGGACACTCTGAAAACCGGACACCTCCCAAGAATGGACAGTTGTCTGGGGACATTTGCTATATTAACACATTAAAATTAACCTCTCATACCTGGACACCTCTCAAAGGTGGACAAAATTTAAGCGACCGTGGGTGTCCACCTTTCAGAGGTTTCACTGTATATTGCTTCCTTTCACGGGATATTTTCATATATGGCTGAAGTCTTTTAAATCAATGGCCGATTCTTTTTTTCATCTCAATGTTAAGTTACCTCCATTCTTTAGCTGAGTCCGAATAATTTAATTTCAATCATCTGTGATCGTAGCCATAAGACAAAAAGATCTGTGATATTTTAATTTAGCTATTTAATTATTTTTGCAATTATTTTAATTTTGTGTTTAATGCTATGGCCGTCGCTAATAATATCAAAAATATGAAAAAATGCAAAATATTGCAATAAAATTCATTCTAGAAGAAATTGGAAATTGCCAACAAAACGTCGGATAAAAATATGAAAATTTTTTTATTGTTTTTGTTGTTCCTTCATCCATTTATATGTTATGCGCTATGGCACTTCAAATTGTATCCAAATAAAGGAATTCTACGATCAGTGATCTGATTGTTGTTGTTGTTGTTGTAACAGTTTATTGTGATCTCATCCATTTCATGTTATACGCTTGGTACATCAGCTTGTTGGCAGATCAAGGAACTCTGCGACTAAGATGGGGTGTGTCCAGAGTGATCTGGTGGTAAGTCGGGTTGGTTTGGCTGGGCAAGAGAAAAGATGACGCGTGTCGTGTGGCCCTTGGTTGCAAATTGGACAAACGTCAGCTACGCTGCTATCAATCACCGATAAGTAGGAATTGAGGCGGCTGCACTTGCCTGATCTTAATTGGGCCAAAACTACCCTAGTCTGCCGTGGGAGGTCTCTTTCCTCCGGTGCTATGGGCGGTGGTCGGACTCCAAGAACAGGATTAACCTTGTAGCTTCTCACCGCTTCAGCTACAGTATCCTCATGAATCCTGTTCAAACCTGCCTGGTACGCTGCTTGATCTAGAGGCTCTCTTTTATAGCGCTGGATCTCGCGCTCTAGATTATGTATATCAACCCTTACGTTCCTGGGTGGTGGTTGTGTATCCATAAGATGGTGGTTTGGATGATTACTGCGATAACAACCCAGGAGATACTGCTTTGACAACATGTAGTTGTGTCTTCGCACAGGGATGATCTTTGTCTCCACATAAAGGTGATCCAGGGGTGTGCTGCGGAGACACCCAGTCGCAGTTCTAAGAGCAGCGTTCTGGCAGGTTTGTATGTTATTCCACTGCGTATCACTGGTCTGCGGTGTCCACACTGGCGCTGCATAGTTTACCACTGACCGGCCAATTGCCTTATAAGTAGTTAGCAAGGTTTCTTTGTCCGCACCCCAAGTACTGCCGGCTAGTGACTTGAGGACCTTGTTTCTACCACGGAGCTTATTACAAATTGCAGTGGCATGGGCAGATGACCTAAAAAGGCTGTCGAATGTGACCCCAAGAATCTTGGGGTAATTTGTGGTCGGAATTATTACTCCATCGACTCTGATATTCAACTGCCTGCGCACTTCTGCCGTCCATGTAGTAAATAGTGTGGCTGAGGATTTGGTGGGGGATATCCTCAAGTTTCTCGCAGTGAAATAACTGGTAAGATTAGCTATGTAGACGTTCAACCGATCGCAAATGTCATCAACATTGGGCCCAGATGCCAAGATTGTACAGTCATCCGCATATGATACAATCTCGACGCCGTCAGGAGGGGGTGGAATCGAGGACATGTAGAGGTTAAACAGTGCCGGAGATATCACCCCACCTTGGGGAACTCCCTGTTTAACTCTACGCGGTCTTGACTTTCTGTCCCTGAATTCCACGTACGACTGGCGTCCACACATATAATTCAGCACCCAACGCTTCGCTCCTGCCGGTAGGGACGTATTCTCGATGTCCTCAAATAATGTGGCATGGTTGACCGTATCGAATGCTTTCGATAGGTCAAGCGCCACGAGGACCGTCCTGTGACACGGCCTGGGCTGGTTAAGTCCCTTATTAATATGTGTCGAAATGGCATGTAAGGCTGTTGTCGTACTATGTACCTTACGGAATCCATGTTGATGGTGGGCAGCTGGAAAATTCTCCACAAGGCTGGGGAGGAGTAATGCCTCAAGTGTCTTGGCTACTGGCGACAGAAGGGATATCGGTCTGTACGATTCACCTTTGCTCGAATCTTTGCCCGGTTTCAGTAGTGGAATCACCCTTCCCATTTTCCAGACATCGGGTATAATGTGTGATTCCAAAGACAAATTGACGAGTCTGGTCAGGTACTCAACTCCCAGTATTCCCAGATGCTTCAGCATTAGCATTGAAATTCCGTCAGGGCCCAGCGCCTTAGATGGTTTCGCGCTGTTGATGACATTGGTAACTTCGGCTGCAGTAAATTGTGGTGTGTCATCGGCTCGGAGACCACGTACACGACGGGTGGCTCTCCTTTTCGCTCTATCACTCTCGGGATGCTCGACAAACTGTCGGTTGAAGTATTTGGCGCACCTCTTCGGATCAGTCACAGTCACGTCGCCAAATGTGACTGAAATCCCATCATCCCTTGTGGAGGGGTTCGAGAGGGCTCTAACTGTTGACCACAATTTACCAGTTCCTGTTCCTAAGTTACATTGCTTCAGGTGCTCTAACCAAGTGTTCCGCTTGTGCTCGTCGACTATCTTACTAATCTCTAGATTTAGTTCTCTGATTCTAGGATCAGCAGGGTTAGCACGACGGCGTTCATCACGCTCGTCTGCGAGTCCCGCCGCTTCGGCTGGGAAGTTGGGCCTCACCTGGGCAATTCGACCAGCGGGTATGAAGCGAGCGGCTGCTGCGTTGATGATGTCCCGGAACTCCCTCTGGGCAACATGAACATGTGAGGGGGACGGGAGCTCACTGAAGCAGCGATCGGTGTATTCTCTGAAGCCTTCCCAGTTGGCTTTCTTTTGATTAATAAACGTCCGGCGTTCAGAGGTTATGAAATCGGAGGGTCGGTTGATGGTGAGAATTATGGGGAGGTGGTCCGAACCCAATGAAATGACGGGTTGCCAGGAGACGTCATTTATCAGACCAGGCGATGCTAACGATAAGTCTGGCGAACTGCTGCAGTCACCCATAATTCTCGTGGGGGCCTCTTCGTTCACCGTGCAAAATGTGGAGTCGTCTATCTGCTCTGCCAAAGCTATGCCCCTCTGGTCATTACCCAGGAGAGAATGCCAAAGTTCATGGTGGGCATTAAAATCTCCTAGAACCAATCGGTTATGCCCGCTCAACAACCACTCAATGTTTGGGCTATAACCAGGAGCACAGCTACCAACCGGCGGTATGTACACATTGTATAGCTCTATCTCGGCAGCCCCACACTTAACTGCTACCCCCATACATTCCATGTACGGGTCATTAGTGTCTAGCACAAGCGTGATAGGTCTATACTGCACGGAACGGTGTAATATGAAAGCCAGGCCACCACCTCCATTTCTTGTGCGATCCTTCCGTAGGACATTGTACCCATCACAATGTCGTAGGCTGCAGGTGGGATTCAGCTTTGTTTCCTGGATCGCCGCGACCCTTATCCTTTTCCGATTCATAAAGTCTACGATCTCACTAATCTTACCACGGAGCCCGTTGCAATTAAATTGCAAAAATGATGCACTCTCCGGAACTGGTACAACAATATTCGGTGTAAGATGCTGCGGCGGAGAATATTGTTGTGCGGGAGAAGTCGGTGGGGTCACATAATCAGATGACCCACTGCTGCTGTCATTGGCACAGCATCCTGCCACGAAGTCAGTTTGACTATACTCCCGCAGCGATGTTAGGCCGGAGCAATTCCGGAAGTGCACCCATTCCATGCACCGGTTACACCTCACCGAAACCGAGCGATGGTGAATTCGATTTCGGCAGACGGCACAGTACCATGGTCCGGGGTTTTCCTCTATCCCGGCTCGGACCAAAAGCAGGCGGAGAAGGCTCCCCGGGATGCACCTTCTCCAACACGAAAAAATGGACGAGACAACACGTACACTGAGGTGGCAGCCGCTGGCCGATGGCTGGTATCCATCGGGTCAATCCGGTGCGTAGAACCCGCCGCCGTGGGATTGGTGATCTGATTGTGAGTCGGGTTGGTTTAGCTGGACAAGCAAAAAGATGACGTGTGTCATATGGCCTTTGATTGCATACGGGACACAAGTCAGCTACGCTGCTATCAATCAGCCACTGATTTTATTTGGGCCCTAGTGGGAGGACTCCGAGAACAGAATTAACTTGTAACTTCTCACCACTTGATATACCGTGTCCTCTGTACCAGCTCTTTGGATGGATTCGCACTGTCGATGACATCGGTAACTTCGGGTGTGGTGTATTGTCGGATCGGAGACCACGGGTGAAACGAATGGCTCTCCTTTTCGCTCTGTCACTCTCGCTATGTAATAAAAATTGAAAAGAAGAAATATAATTTTTACTTTCAAAAATTTAAAAAGGCTGACTTGCTTTTTTCAAATTTGGCATCACGGTATTTTTATACTAAGTCCACATAAAAATCTCTCGCATTCCCCATGCAATTCAAAGCGACTAACCGATTTTATATGGCTAAAAGACAAATAGTCGCAAAAAGACTATTTGGACTCTCTTATGACTAATTCGGAATTAGCACATTCCATATTAATACTGTGGAAATTATGCCATTAATGTACAATTCAATTTAATTTATGATATTTTTTATATTTCTTTCCAGTTCAAAGGTGTCGCTTGATGAACCTGAAATTCAAATTCAAAATCCCACCAGCCTCCCCACAGATCTCAACAATTATAGCAGCCATTGGCCTGACTATAATGAGGAAGAGGAGGAGCCCGATACAACAAGAAATATGGAACAGAATGCCACTGTAGCAACAAATCCCTTCTCAAGTGAGGATGATGATGCGGATTTCAGCAATATGGATGCGGAAGATGTTAAAAATTTTGCCGAAACTTTAGCCCAACCGGAAATATCTATAAAAGGTAATTTTGAAAAACTAAAATAGAACATTTATTTAAGACATTGTAACATTTCTAACCAAACCAAACAGGGGTGGGCTTTTATACCAATTAGAAAAAAAGTAACGTGTGTTAAAAGTTTTAACTTGTCAATTGTTTCGTGTGAAAATTTAAAAAAAGCAAGAGAGAAAGAAAAAAATAGAAATGAACAAAATAATTTCCAAAAGTTACATACATATATAAGGGTTCGTATTAATGAATTGAATAAATCTCTATTAAAGTGTAAATATTTTGAAAATATTTTTTAATTACAGTTGAAAAACTAGACTACATGGACAGTGGCTTACAAAATACAAAACCGCAAGAATTAACTGGCGGGGAAAATTCTGACCAAATTATTCAAACACTAAAACCAGAGAAAACGGAAGGTTATGAAGGAAAGTTGGAACCAGTGGGTTTTGTAGATTTCGATAACCAGACTTATAATGATCGCGTAGGAGATGGTGGAAATACTGATGGACAAACTAGTGAATCTGATGACAACTATAGCGATAAATATGATGATGACGATGATAACGATGAAGACGACGATGACGTAGAAGACAAAAATGTTAGCAAAGGGGAAGATCACGAAGATTTTAAACCTCTAATGGAAAATGCGAAAAAGGAAGAGCAACCCACTACACTAAAAGAAAGTCCAACGTGTTCCTCAAATACTAAGACAAGAAAGCCTAGGCGCCGCTATGGTACTTCAAATGAGGAAGAGAATCGTTGCAAAGAATGTGATCGAACTTTTTCGCGATATAATCATCTCTTACGTCATATGTTAACGCATAGCGATGAAAAACCTCACATTTGCAAAATCTGCAGTAAAGGCTTTTCCCGTTCCGATCATTTACAGAAACATATTCAGAGCATACATGCTGAAAAGAACTATAAGTGCGATCAATGCGATGCCGCCTATGGACGTAAAGACCATCTCCAGCGGCATATTGAGACTCGACATAATAAAAATCCTTCCGTTCCTAAACCTCAATATGCTTGCGATATGTGCGAAAAGAAATTCACCACAAAAACCTATTTGGCAAGACATAGGCTTTTACATACACATCGTCTGTATGCTTGCAAACATTGTACGGCCACCTTCACTGAGAAGGAGCAAATGAAGGAACACCAAAAGAAAGAGCATTCTCAGCCGCGAAACTTTCTATGTAGCATATGTGGAGATTCGTTTCAACGCAATGAATATCTCAAGATCCATATGCGACGACACACAGGCGAAAAACCATATAAATGTCGATTCTGTGAGAAAGGATTTCCTCGCAGTACGGATCTGAAAATGCACGAAAGGTAAGTAAGCAAGTATTTAAAGGCAAATCCTAAGATTTTTTTAATTAACTCGTGTTTTCCATTAGATATCACATTGGCCTAAAACCAAATCTTTGTAATTTGTGTGGCAAAGGATTCCATCGTCCCTACAATCTCACTATACACATGCGTACACATACGGGTGAGAAACCTTATAAATGCCCTCAATGTCCTCAAGCGTTTGCCCAGAGTAATGATCTTAAGGCTCATATAAGGCGTCATACTGGTGAACGTTTCCGTTGTGATAAGTGTAGTGCTGCTTTCCTACAGCGATATGGTCTAAATGCCCATTTGCGATCGGTCCATGGTATAATTGTAACCTCATTTACGGGACGTTTACGTAAAGCTGATCAAGCAGGTGGTGACCATGAAGAAATTCCCTCAACTTCAGACGACGCAATGATGGATAAAGAAGCCTGCTCAGAAGGGTCCGAATCATTAGCGCCTATACACCCACAAGCGGATAATTCAACTACACCTCCCTTGTATCTGGGTCAACAATTTTTGAATCCTCTTACGGCATCTTCTACAATTCAAACCCCAAGCATTGATGTTGCCCTCTTGCCACCACCGCTACATCCACCACCACCAACACATTTGTAATAATGTATATAGTTAGTTGTAAACATAATTTTTTAATTCTGTATTTTGTTTAATATTAATTTTTCGTTTTAGTTTTTCTTAGTTTATCTAAGCATAAATTGCAAATCAATAAATCGCATGTAAAGATATGTTCACACTAGTCACACTATTTGACGAAAGTAAATAAAATTTCACGTTTATTATTTTATATAAAACTTAATCGTATGAATGTGTTTTTAGGCCCTTGGTATGCAAATTTCAATTTCAATGTTTTAATATTTGACAAGTGTGATCGTAACTTTGATAAAAAAATATGAATCGAGAAGAATCTACAATTTTCTGGCCCAAATCGTTAGCAACTTCGCTCCCATCGGTTAATATTTTGACAACATTTTCTATAGAAATAAAATTTTGACATAACCTGCTATAGAAATAAAATTGTAACAAAATTTTGACAAAAATTTGGACAAAATTTTCTATAGAAATAAAATTTTGACAAAATGTTCTATAGAAATAAAATTTTGACAAAATTTTCTATAGAAATAAAATTTTGACAAAATTTTCTATAGAAACAAAATTTTGACAAAATTTTCTATAGAAATAAAACGTTGACAAAATTTTGTATAAAAATAAAATTTTGATAAATTTGTCTATAGAAATATAATTTTGAGAAAATTTTCTATAGAAATAAAATTTTGATAAAATTTTCTATAGAAATAAAATTTTGATAAAATTTTCTAAAGAAATAAAATTTTGACAAAAATTTTTATACAAATAAAATTTTGACAAAATTTTCTATAGAAATAAAAATTTGAAAAAACTTCTATAGTAATAAAATTTTGACAAAATTTTCTATAGAAATGAAATTTTGACAACATTTTCTATAGAAATAAACTGTTGACAAAATTTTCTATAGAAATAAAATTTTGAAAAAAAAAATTATATACATAAAATTTTTACAAAATTTTTTATAGAAATAAAATTTTGAAAAAGATTTTTATATTGATTTATCTATTTTGACACAATTTTCTATAGAAATATAATTTTGAGAAAATTTTCTATAGAAATAAAATTTTGACAAATTTTTGTATAGAAATAAAATTTTGAAAAAATTTTCTATATAAAATTTTGACAAAATTTTCTATAGAAATAAAATTTTGACAAAATTTTCTATAGAAATAAAATTTTGACAAAATTTTCTATAGCAATAAAATTTTGACAAAATTTTCTATAGCAATAAAATTTTGACAAAATTTTCTATAGCAATAAAATTTTGACAAAATTTTCTATAGAAATACAATTTTGACAAAATTTTCTATAGAAATAAAATTTTGACAAAATTTTCTATAGTAATAAATTTTTGAGAAATTTTTCTATAGAAATAAAATTTTGAAAAAACTTTCTATAGTAATAAAATTTTCTATAGAAATAAAATGTTGACAAAATTTTGTATAGAAATAAAATTTTGACAAAATTTTCTATAGAAATAAAATTTTGACAAAATTTTCTATAGCAATAAAATTTTGACAAAATTTTCTATAGAAATACAATTTTGACAAAATTTTCTATAGAAATAAAATTTTGACAAAATAAAATTTTGACAAAATAAAATTTTGACAAATTTTTGTATAGAAATAAAATTTTGAAAAAATTTTCTATATAAAATTTTGACAAAATTTTCTATAGAAATAAAATTTTGACAAAAATTTCTATAGAAATAAAATTTTGACAAAATTTTCTATACAAACAAAATTTTCTATATAAACAAAATTTTGACAAAATTTTCTATAGCAATAAAATTTTGACAAAATTTTCTATAGCAATAAAATTTTGACAAAATTTTCTATAGAAATACAATTTTGACAAAATTTTCTATAGAAATAAAATTTTGACAAACTTTTCTATAGAAATAAAATTTTGACAAAATTTTCTATTGAAATAAAATTTTGACAAAATTTTCTATAGAAATAAAATTTTGACAAAATTTTCTATAGAAATAAAATTTTGACAAAATTTTCTATAGAAATAAAATTTTGACAAAATTTTCTATAGAAATAAAATTTTGACAAAATTTTCTATAGAAATAAAATTTTGAGAAAGCTTTCTAAAGTAATAAAATGTTGAGAAAACTTTCTAAAGTAATAAAATATTGAGAAAATTTTCTATAAAAATAAAATTTTGACAAAATTTTCTATAGAAATAAAATTTTGACAAAATTTTTTTTAGAAATAAAATTTTGACAAAATTTTCTATAGAAACAAAATTTTGACAAAATTTTCTATAGAAACAAAATATTCTATAGAAATAAAATTTTGACAAAATTTTCTATAGAAATAAAATTTTGACAAAATTTTCTATAGAAATAAAATTTTGACAAAATTTTCTATAGAAACAAAATTTTGACAAAATTTTCTATAGAAACATAATTTTGACAAAATTTCCAATAGAAACAAAATTTTGACAAAATTTTCTATAGAAATAAAATTTTGAAAAAATTTTTTATATAAATAAAATTTTGACAAAATTTTTTATAGAAACAAAATTTTGACAAAATTTTCTATAGAAATAAAATTTTGACAAAATTTTCTATAGAAATAAAATTTTGATAAAATTTTCTTTAGAATAAAATTTTGACAACATTTTATTGAATATTGAAATAACATTTTGATTCCCAGGAAAGCGGGTTACTTTTAATTTTCAACAGTTTTTTTTCTGACGTGTGGTTAGTAAAAACAAACTTCTATGTTACCATCTTTTTTAATTCCCAATAAATGTTTATTAAAAAATATATATTTTTTATTTTTAATATATAGTTGAATCCATTGACATCGAAGATCGTTACAGTTATGATGATTACGAATATGTAGACGGTGTGAAAAAACAATTAGGAAAGTATGAAGAACCCGAATTAATAACACCAAATTATAATGGAAGCGTGAAGCGTAGTCGGCAAAGCAGTATCGATGACAATGAAATGTTTCAACACATGCTGGACTATAAGGAACCTGTGGAGAAATCAAATAACTTGGATTGCATCGTATATACACGAAATGAGGTTACCAATCTATATCATTGCGAACAATGTCCATTGGAATTTAAATTATTAAGAAATTTAAGACGTCATATGCTGACGCATACCGATGACCGACCTTTCGAATGTGAGTTCTGCGAGAAAACATTTAAACGCAAAGATAACCTGCAAAAACATTTCCGTGACGTACATTCAGAGAAATATTTTGCTTGTAAGCCATGCGAAAAAAGTTTTGCAACTTCTGGTCAATTGGCTCGACATCGTCAAACAAATCGTCACATAAATTTGGTTGCCCAAACTATGTCACGAATAGCATCACATCAGCCGAGACGAAAATAACAAGTATAGGCATATATGCGTACATTTTAATTAGTGTTGTAATAAGTATTTAGTATTTATATAATTAAAGTTATATGTAATTATAGCACTACAATATTTTACAGGAGAATTACAATTTTTTATTTTTACGAAAATATTGAAAATATTTTAAATTACAAGAATTTTTCTGGCAAGATTTTCGTCTCAAAATGGCAATGTTTTTTTTTTTTTTTTGTTGAGTATATAGAGTTTTAATTTGTGGGCAAATACAAGAAAAATATTTTTTATTTCAGCAAGTAAAAAATATTTAAAAAAAAAATAACAGCCTAGTCTTAAAGAAATAACAGACAATATTTGCTATATCAGCAAACAGTGACTGCTTTCACTTTTTCAGCTGTCTGTTTGCTGTTTTAGCAGTTTTTGCTGCTGGTTCTACTAACACATTTCTTTGGTGCATTTGCCTAATAGAACTGATGGATTGGTTTAGAAACTGATCTTAAACCCCCAATTCCAATGTTTCATTGGAATTGACTTCAATTCCTATTTTGCATTTGCTATATATTTTTTCAAATGTATGTAGGTTCTGTCATCATGGTCTGGATTTGCATTTCTAAAAAGTAGTTCTTCTATTTTTTAAGGATGAAATATAAACAAATCTTAATAAATGAAATAAAATACTATATTTTAATAATGATTTAATTTATGAATGGAGTACACACGTATACACAATAGTTTGTAATTAGATTTTAAGTTATTCACTATTTTTCAGTGTAATACAATAAAATCTCAAAATGTAATTATAATATAAAATTCTTTATTAATTTATAAAATTCTTATCTTACCAATTGTAATATACTTTTTATACCCTCCACTACAGGATATCGAAATATTGCTCTAAGACCCCATAAAGTATATATATTCTGGATCGTGGTGAAATTCTGAGTCGATCTAAGCATATCCGTCCGTCCGTCTGTTGAAATCACGCTAACTTCCGAACGAAACAAGCTATCGACTTGAAACTTAGCACAAGTAGTTATTATTGATGTAGGTCGGATGGTATTACAAATCGGCCATATCGGTCCACTTTTACGTATAGCCCCTATAGAAACCGACGCTCAGATTTGGCTTGCGGAGCCTCTTAGAGGAGCCAAATTCATCCGATCCGGTTGAAATTTGGTACATGGTGTTAGTATATGGTCTCTCACAACCATGCAAAAATTGGTCCAAATCTGTCCATAATTATATATAGCCCCCATATAAACCGATCCCCAGATTTGGCTTGCGGAGCCTCTAAGAGAAGCAAATTTCATCCGATCCGGCTGAAATTTGGTACATGGTGTTAGTATATGGTCTTTAACAAACAGGCAAAAATTGGTCCATAATAAAATTCTTTAATTCGAACAAGAAACAAAATAAATCAAATTGGCCCATAATCATATATAGCCCCATATAAACCGATCCCCCGATTTAGCTTGCGGAGCATTTAAGAGAAGCAAATTTCATCCGATCCGGCTGAAATTTGGTACATGGTGTACGTATATTGTCCCTAACAACTATGCAAAAATTGGTCCACATCGGTCCATAATTATATAGAGCCGCCATATAAACCGATCCCCCGATTTGACTTGCGGAGCCTCTAACAGAAGCAAATTTCATCCGATCCGGCTGAAATTTGGTACATGATGTTAGTATATGGTCTCTAAAAACCATCCAAAAATTGGTTCGCATCGGTACATAATTATATATAGCCCTCATATAAACCGATCCCCAGATTGGACCTCCAGAGCTTCATGGTTGAGCAAAATTCATCCGATGCGTTTGAAATTTGGTACGTGGTGTTAGTATATGGTCTCTGACAACCATGCAGGAATTGGTCCATATCGGTCCCTAATTATATGTAGCCCCCATATAAACCGATCCCCCGATTTAGCTTGCGGAGCATTTAAGAGAAGCAAATTTCATCCGATCCGGCTGAAATTTGGTACATGGTGTACGTATATTGTCCCTAACAACTATGCAAAAATTGGTCCACATCGGTCCATAATTATATAGAGCCGCCATATAAACCGATCCCCCGATTTGACTTGCGGAGCCTCTAACAGAAGCAAATTTCATCCGATCCGGCTGAAATTTGGTACATGATGTTAGTATATGGTCTCTAAAAACCATCCAAAAATTGGTTCGCATCGGTACATAATTATATATAGCCCTCATATAAACCGATCCCCAGATTGGACCTCCAGAGCTTCATGGTTGAGCAAAATTCATCCGATGCGTTTGAAATTTGGTACGTGGTGTTAGTATATGGTCTCTGACAACCATGCAGGAATTGGTCCATATCGGTCCCTAATTATATGTAGCCCCCATATAAACCGATCCCCAGATTTGACTTCCGGAGTCCCTTGGAAGAGCGAAATTCACCCGATCCGGTTGAAATTTAGTACGTGGTGTTAGTATATGGTCTCGGGAGCCACCGTGGTGCAATGGTTAGCATGCCCGCCTTGCATACACAAGGTCGTGGGTTCGATTCCTGCTACGACCGAACACCAACAAGTTTTTCAGCGGTGGATTATCCCACCTCAGTAATGCTGGTGACATTTCTGAGGGTTTCAAAGCTTCTCTAAGTGGTTTCACTGGAATGTGGAACGCCGTTCGGACTCGGCTATAAAAAGGAGGTCCCTTGTCATTGAGCTTAACATGGAATCGGGCAGCACTCAGTGATAAGAGAGAAGTTCACCACTGTGGTATCACAATGGACTGAATAGTCTAAGTGAGCCTGATACATCGGGCTGCCACATAACCTAACCTAACCAAACCTAGTATATGGTCTCTAACAACCATGGAAAAATTGGTCCATACCGGTCTTAATTATATAAACCCCATTTAAACCGATCCCCAGATTTGACCTCCGGAGCTACACGAAACAACACGTACACTGATGTGGCAGCCGCTGGCCAATGGATTGTGTCCATCGGATCAATCCGGTACACAGAACCCACCGCCGTGGGATTGAACAGGTCTGAACAGGATTCATGAGGATACTGTAGCTGAAGCGGTGAGAAGCTACAAGGTTAATCCTGTTCTCGGAGTCCGACCGCCGCCCATAGCACCGGAGGAGAGAGACCTCCCACGGCAGACAAGTGTAGTTTTGGCCCAACTAAGATCAGGCAAATGCAGCCGCCTCAATTCATACCTACCATATCGGTCTATAGTTATATATAGCCAATCCACACAAATAATCTACCAAAATTTTATTTCTATAGAAAATTTTGTCAAAATTTTATTACTTTAGAAAATTTTGTCAAAATGTTATTACTTTAGAAAATTTGGTCAAAATTTTATTACTATAGAAATTTTTGCAAAATTTTATTACTATAGAAATTTTTGTCAAAATTTTATTACTATACAAAATTTTGTCAAGACTTTATTTCTACAGAAAATTTTGTCAAAATTTTATTTCTATAAAAAATTTTGTCAAAATTTTATTTCTATAGAAATTTTTGTCATAGAAAAATAGAAAAATTTGTCAAAATTTAATTTCTATAAAATTTCTTTTTTTTTCAAAATTTTATTACTATACAAAATAGTGTCAAGATTTTATTTCTATAGAAAAATTTGTCAAAATTTTATTTCTATAGAAAATTTTGTCAAAATTTTATTTCTATAGAAAATTTTGTCAAAATTTTATTTCTATAGAAAATTTTGTCGAAATTTTATTTTTATAGAATATTTTGTCAAAATTTTATTTCTATAGAAAATTTTCTCACAATTTTATTTCTATAGAAAATTTTGTCAAAATTCTATTTCTATACAAAATGTTGTCAACATTTTATTTCTATAAAAAATTTTCTCACAATTTTATTTCCATAAAGAATTTTGTCGAAATTTTATTTCTATATAAAATTTTGTCAAAATTTTATTTCTATAGAGAATTTTGTTAAAATTTTATTTCTATAGAAAATTTTGTCAAAATTTTATTACTATAGAAATTTTTGTCAAAATTTTATTACATACAAAATTTTGTCAAGATTTTATTTCTATAGAAAATTTTGTCAACATTTTTTTTTCCTATAAAAAATTTTGTCAAAATTTTATTACCATAGAAAATTTTGCCAAAATTTTATTACTATAGAAATTTTTGTCAAAATTTTATTACTATACAAAATTTTGTCAAGATTTTATTTTTGTAGAAAATTTTGTCAAAATTTTATTTCTATTGAATATGTTGTCAAAATTTTATTTCTATAGAAAATTTTGTCAAACTGAATTATTTACGTATTTAATCGGCCTTTTTTTGTTTAATATATACCCCGTATGGACTAACTTACAATTAGAACACGGTGTTAAGAAGTTTTACGATATCTTGCTATCAGCAAGTGTTACCGCAACCCAAGTAATTCGATTGTGGATGATTGTGGAGTCTTTAGTAAAAGTTTCAATCCATGGTGGAGGGTACATAAGATTACGGCCGTATATACTTGTTTATATTTGTAATTTATTAGTTTATAATTTATTCTTCTTAAATACATATTTTTTTGTTCACAATGATAATGTATGTAAATAAAATAAATGTTTCTATATTAAAATTTTTTTTCAATGGTGATTTAATCCACATTAATAGCAAAGGTTGTCTGACACAACCTTTATAATGAGAATCGAGAATGAACATTTTATCAAATTTTTATTTCTATGGAAAATTTTGTACAATTTCTATTTCTATCGAAAATTTTGTCAAAATTTTATTTCTATAGAAAATTTTGTCAAAATTTGTTTCTATAGAAAATTTTGTCAAAATTTTATTTCTATAGATTTTTTTTTAAATTTTATTTCTATAGACAATTTTTATCAAAATTTTATTTCTATAGAAAATTTTTTCTATATAGAAAGAAAATGTTATCAAAATTTTATTTCTACACCCAAAGAAATTTGTTAGTAGGGACAGCAGAAAAGTCTGCTAAAACAGCAGAATGCCTGCTGAAAAAGGGACAGCAGTCACTGTTTTCTGAAATAGCAAACATTGTCTGCTGTTTTTTTAATGTCGATTACACTAAGACATGTTTTAGTTTTGCTGAAACAAATAAAAAGGTTAACTTAGGAGCTATCATAACACAATTAAAGCAACATTTTATATACCAAAAACTACTTTTGGTTATTAAATATGCTTTGGGAAAAATTTATAACCTAAACAAGTATATACAGCAGTAAGTTCGGCCGGGCCGAATCCTTAATACCTACCACCATGAATCAAATATTAGGGGTTCCTTTGAAATTTCAGGGGTGTTTGAGAACAGATCAAGCAGAGCAGTTCAACCAGTACACTTCACGAAGATAAATTTAAAGATTTTACCTATGAAGACTATATCAGATTCTGGATTTATAAGAACAATTTTTGTTTGAGTTTTAGAGGAATCATTAACATCTCTTGTAAGTGTGCAAGAAAATTATAAAATAGCGTCTTGATTTGAAATCTTAAATCTGTAGATTTTCACCCGAGAAGTAAAATCTGGAAATTCTACATTGAGTTTCAGGCATTACCAAATGGACGGATACTTAATCCGATACACGTTTTTTTTGAACGAACGGTCCCATCGCCCACTTTCCCGCTCCTTCCGACCGTGAGCGTCTCGTCCCCATGACGCAGGGACAGCGTACACACCATGATCCGGACCATGTGAGCCTAAAATACCAGAATATTTACAATTTCAGGCAAAAACTACGGTTGACAAACTTATTATACACCCGTCACCATTCTATGGTGGTGGCTATAAAAATTTATAATTTGTTGTTGTTGTTAATTTTTTAATTTGATGTACAAAAATATAAGAACAGACATCGACTGCTCTTTTAGCAGACTTTTTTCTATGAGTGTATAGAAAATTTTGTCAAAATTTTATTTCTATAGAAAATTTTCTCAAAATTTTATTTCTATAGAAAATTTTCTCAAAATTTTATTTCTATCGAAAATTTTGTCAAAATTTTATTTCTATAGAAAATTTTGTCAAAATTTTATTTCTATAGAAAATTTTTATCCAAATTTTATTTTTATAGAAATTTTTCTCAAAATTTTATTTCTAAAGAAAATTTTCTCAAAATTTTATTTCTATAGAAAATGTTGTCAAAATTTTATTTCTATAGAAAATGTCAAAATTTTATTTCTAATGAAATTTTCTCAAAATTTTTTTTCTATAGAAAATTTTGTCAAAATTTTATTTCTAATGAAATTTTCTCAAAATTTTATTTCTATAGAAAATGTTGTCAAAATTGTATTTCTATAGAAAATTTTTTTAAAATTTTATTTCTATAGAAAATTTTTTCAAAATTTTATTTCTATAAAAAAATTTTATCCAAATTTTATTTTTATAGAAAATTTTCTAACAATTTTACTTCTTTAGTAAGTTTTGTCAAAAATTTATTTCTTTAGAAATTTTTGTCAAAATTTTATTTCTATAGAAAATTTTGTCAAAGTTCTATAGAAATTTTTTATAAAAATTTTATTTCTATAGAAAATTTTATTTTTATATTTTGTAATAAAAGAAATTCCTACAATGGTTAGGGCAGTCTCATCCTATGTGAAAGAGCACTATATTATGTTTGGAAGTTGGCTTGCTTTCAACATAAGGACGGATATCGCTAGATGGACTCAGAATTTCACCCCACATATATCTGAGACCAAAATTTCGATATGTTCCAAACGAAACCCTTCCTATGGTGAAGGATTTAAAAAAATAAAAAATAAATAAAATATTGTTAAGATTTTGTTTGTTAGTTCTTTTTTATTGTTAATGTTAAAAAGTCCTTAAAAACTACTACATGACTGACCATTTACAATATTTAAATAAAATTTACTTTGACATTGAGGAAATGCAAAAACCAAATAAATATTAAAGATTTCTCTTTAAAGAGAAATATTTATATTTTACAATATTTTAATTTAGCAGCGATAAATAAAATTAATGCAATTTCTAAAAAGTTTTGAAATTTCATTATTTCTGACGATAAAAGACAAGGGAATCCTAACAACTCATATGGTCCTTAGTTAAAATTTCAATATCCTTTAGTATGTATAATTTTAAAATTTATTATTTTATTTTATTACAAAAATTATTGTTTATATATCTGATGGTCAATTATTAAAAAAAAAAACAAAGTTATGAATTTATTATTTATAAAAAAAAACAGGAACATTTTTTTAAAATGTCATTCTAAGAAAAAAAACAAGCGTAAATCAAGTAAAATAAATTGCAATCAAGTCTAAAGAAATAAATACTGACAGATGTTTTTATTTTCTATTTCATATAAAATTAAGAGCTGCTGGTTAAAATTTTTACAACATCGAAACAAGGCTCAATAGCACTTAAGCTCAAAGTTTTGATCAATAATAAACAAAATATTACACACAAAAATAAAACAAATAATATATGTTAGTATAGAGTAAAGGAGAGACTAATCTATTTAGAAGGAAGGATGGGAATGGAATATGGGTTTTTATTTATAAGATTATATTCTAATTTTGGTTCTTTTCATTTTTGAAAAAAAAAAAATTAAAAAACGACTATAAGGCTCAGCGGACAAAAAAATAGACTCATAAAACTTGCTCGTTTTTTTTCATAAAATAGAAAGATGTTCAGACCCAAAGCTCAAATAAATAAAGTTCACTAAACGAAAAAAAAAGAATTTTTGACCATTGGGTTTTAGATTTCCCTTTTTACCATTTTTTCCGAGAACAATTTTTGTCTGAGGAGTCTATTTCCCTCTTTTTTCCTATTTTTATATAAAATTTTAGTTTTTTTTTTTTAAGATTCCAATTTTTATTTTATTTTGTTACTTTACTAAAATGGAAAAAGATCTTTTGAGCATTATTTTCCGAGCATTTCCCTTTTTCACATTTTTACAATACCCGTGTTCTCATCAAATGAATGGGATTGTTTTCCTAATCTTATGCCCAGAAATTGTGAAATGGATATTAAAATGGAATGGACATTTTATTTGTTTTCTTTTTCAAAAAAAAAAAAAAAAAGCTCCTAAAATTAAAAAAAAAATCTTTTGATTATGGTTTCAGAGGTTTTCTCATTTTTTAGGTATATTTTGTTGCAATTACATCAGTTTGATAAAAAGACGCCTAATTTTTCAGAAAACAAATTTTCTGTGGTGTCTATTTTCCTATTTTCCTCTTTCAATTACAGTTTTGCAAAAAATGATTTTTTGCATTTTTTGCAATTACTCCAGATTGATAAAAAAGTCAATTTTTTTTTTGTAAATGTGATTTGAATTGAACTTTTGTTCTGAACATCAAGCAAGTTTTATTACAAAAATTCTTGTTCGTAGAACCTGTTCTTTTTGGATTTGAATTGAACTTTTATTCTGAACATCAAGCAAGTTTTATTAGAAAAATTTTTGTTCGTAAACCTTTTTCCGTCGTTTTTTTTTCATTTTTACTATAATCAGATTATATTTTAAAATTATTGTTGAAACGTTCACAGAAAAAAATTCACGAAAAATTTTCAATCAAAACTTAAAACAATATTCAATTAAAAATTTAATTGATTCAACAAATTTTTTAATGGAAACAAAAATCAATCACAAAAATTAATAGTATCAATTAATTTTTTAATTGGCTTTCAATTATTTTTTTAATTGACTTGAATTGAACTTTGGTTCTGAACATCAAGCTAGTTTTATTAGAAAAATTTATGTTCGTAAACCTTTTTCCGTCGTTTTTTTTTCATTTTTTACTATAATCAGATTATATATTAAAATTATTGTTGAAAACGTTCACAGAAAAAATTTCACGAATAATTTTTAATCAAAATTTACAAAAAATATTCAATTAAAAATTTAATTGATTTAACAAATTTTTTAATGGAAACAAAAATCAATCACAAAAATTAATAGTATCAATAAAATTTTTAATTGGATCAATTAATTTTTTAATTGACTTGAATTGAATTGAACTTTGGTTCTGAACATTATTAGAAAAATTTATGTTCGTAAACCTTTTTCCGTCGTTTTTTTTTCATTTTTTACTATAATCAGATTATATATTAAAATTATTGTTGAAACGTTCACAGAAAAAATTTCACGAAAAATTTTCAATCAAAATTTACAAAAAATATTCAATTAAAAATTTAATTGATTCAACCAATTTTTAATGGAAACAAAAATCAATCACAAAAATTAATAGTATCAATAAATTTTTTAATTAGATCAATTAATTTTTTATTTGACTTTCAATTAATTTTTTAATTGATATTATCATTTCCGTGATTTTCAATTAAAAAATAATTGGATCAATTAATTTCGTGATTGAATCAGATATTTTTTTTTGTGTTGGACAATTTTTTTCTAACGTTAAATTAAAATATGAAAAAAGGAAATAGACTCCTAAGACAAAAATTTTTCTCAGAAAAATTTGGTGTCTTTTTATCAATCTTGTGTAATTGCAAAAAAAAAAAAAAAAATATACATAAAAAATGAGAAAAACCTATGAAACCTTAGTCAAAAGTTTTTTGTTTTTAAATTAAGGAGTTTTTTTATCCACTCCATTTTAATATTAATTCCACAATATAAGCGTATTTTTATCAATCTGGTGTAATTGCAAAAAATTTACATAAAAATGAGAAAAACCTCTGAAACCACAGTAAAAAGTTTTTTGTTTTTAATTTAAGGAGTTTTTTTTTTATCCACTCCATTTTAATATCCATTCCATAATTTGTGGGCATAAGATGAGGCAAACAATTCCAATTATATATTATTAATTATATCCATATTAGACGCTGATGATATTCGACCAGCAATAAGTGTGGATCCCTCATTTCTGAATCTAAATCGAAAGATCGATATGTAAATTTAATTGATGCCATGGATTTCTACAATAAAGCGATTTTTTTTTCAAATTGGACATAATAAAATTGCATCTTAGTTTTTCCGATTGGCATGGCAAGCTTTCGAAATTTGCAAAAGGATAAACGAAATAAAAAATTGACAATTTATGATATTGAAATAGGATAACTAGCACAAACTTCAAGAAATCATACCACGATTTAATAGAAAATCGTAGTTGTAGACTAGAGCTGATTTAAATTGTTTCTGTCATTTTCGATTCCGACAATTTTGTTTCTTTTTTCGAGTTTGCAAGTGGGGAAACGAAGTTAAGATTTGGTAATTGCTGATATTGAAATAGGAAGCTGGCACAAATGCCAAGAAATCCTATCACCATATAATGGATAATCATAGCTCGAAGCGAAAGCCGATTTAAATTGAATGCTTCATTTTAGATTCTCTTAATTTCTTAATTTAATTTTAATTTTTTCAAAACGAGTTTGAATTTGGTATCATTTAATGTGACTTAAGGCGTCTGGTTTATTAAAGGTTATATTTTAGCAATAGATCCCATAATTGCCGTATATCTATTCCATAAAGCACTATGGCTTTTCCTTCCAAACAAAATTCTCGTCTCTCCTTTTCCTTTATCATATATAAACAATCAAAAAAAAAAACACCTAACACCAATAATAATCACAAAACAAAAAAGTGAAAAACTTAACTAGTCTCTAAAGAATCTCTTAGAAAGTAAAAAATATATATAAAACTTAAATAATTATAGGCAAATTTTTTGTTGTCAATTTACGACTACCTGTTGTACAGGCCACCGGTGAATGATGGAGATTTGTTGGAGTTCTGGTTAAATTCGTAGTACTACCGTGGTGCGTTAAATTCTGTTTCGAAGGTGTACGAGCTATTGGTTTTGGTCTAGGCAATTTGGCCAAACGTGCATTCTCATCCATTACTACCTTTTGCATACGATGATTGCGCATGGTGGTGCTACCGTTACACGAATGTGTTGTCATATTTTGTATTATGGATGATCTTGAAGCTGGTTCTATGCATTTACGAAATGAATCATAGGTATCGTCAGCATTGTCTGTGGTATAATCCTCTGACGAATGACAATCCTGAACCACTATACGGGGAATATTTCTACTCGACGTACCGCTCTTATTCAAAGATTTTCGCTTTTTGGTAGACGAACTTTGGCGCATACTTCGCCGTCTTATAGTTGAACCTATGACTTTAGTTTTTTTAAGCGGTGATTTGAATGTAGACATTTTACTCGCCGATCCTAATAATTTAGATTGCGATATGGTGTTTTTTGAAGTCGATGGCTTAACAAATACACTAGGACTATTTAGTGCCTGCATTAAACTGCGCTTGGCCAAAGGGGTATTCTTTTCAGTTGGATTAAGTTTGCGTTTTTGTGATGACATTGCCGAGCGACCAGTGAGATTGGTTGTGGATGGCGTTTTTCGCAATGATGACATTGATGTGGCATTCTTCAAAGACAATGGAGTGCGCATAGTGCTGTTAGGTTTAGCCGGTGTAGGTCCTGGTGTCTTTGCTGCATTTTTACGTGCCGATTGGATTTGCTCCTTAGCTTTTCTCTTCCTTTCCCATTGATTGGCCATATATGTAGTTATATTTTCGCCATATACCAAAAAGGGTGCATGCTCCCTTTCTTCAAATTCCCTCACCAAATCACTTATTTGCTGCTCAATTTTGGGTAATTTAGTAGCAATCGTTTTACGTTCCTTTTCCTCCTTTAGCAATTGGCCACCACGATTATTGTAACGACCCGGTTCAGAGGCCTTTGCCTCCAAAGCACACATACGATCCCACAAAATGTTACGATCAGCGAACAAATCAAATATATGCTTGTTTATTTCGTAATGCATTTTGCAATCGTTCAACTCCAATTCATGCAAGTCCAATAGATCGTCAGTATAGCAGGATGAGGTAAAAGCCAAAAAGCGTTCTTTCTGTTTATCGCTTTTCAGACACTTGTCCCACCACAGAGTAATTTCATCCCTTATCTGTTGAACATATAATTTGATATTTTGACTCTTGAGTAGTTCACAACGTTGCAGCTCACTGTAGAAGACATCATAGGTATGTTGATTATAATCCTTATAGCGATTGAATTTGTGCCGGGTATTGGGGGATGTTTGAAGACGATCCCATAGGGTACTAATTTTGTTACGCATGCCATCAATGGTTTCTCTTAATTCCTGCACTTGAGCTCCATAGTTGTCGTACATACGCTTGAGACCATTGAAAGTCTCCTTATTCATGGGTATTTCACGATGATTAAGCAAACGATCTTCAGTCTCAGTATTCACTTTCAAATCCAAAATCTGTAGGAAATTTTTAATATCTCTACGCATATTTGATACACGGCTCAAACGTTCAGTTCGTTCATCCCTTAGAGAATCAAGATGTAAACGGAATTCCTCTATTTCTTCGGCGGTAGGCAGGGGATCGGCCAGCAAAGCACGTGGTGGTTCACCCAGTTCTTCACAAAGTGCTTCTTGCTCCAAAAGCAACTCACATATCTGCTCCTTGCGCAACTTTAGTTGATCTCTTAAATCCTCTAGGCTTTTATCCAGCTCCGATTGAACTCTAAGCAATGGAATATTATTTGACTCATACGATGGCAATTGAACATCGACATTGAGCAGCCTCTTTAAATTTTCCGCCTCCTTTTTCAAATCCTCGATTTCTCCTTCAATATAAGACTTGCGTGAAATTGATTCATTTACCAAATCCGTATAGAAATTATTGGCATGTTCCAGTAACTTTCGCAAGTTTTCCCTGCACAAATCTTCTTCAAAAAGCTGTTCCCAAATTTTAGTAATCTCACATACATATTTTTGTGTGACGTACAGAATTTCCTTGCATTCCTTCTCGTAGTTTGCCATTTTATATAAGTAGACACAAAAATACACACTTAAAGTTCTCTAATTACATCCAAGGGTTATAAAAATTTTAATTATTTGATGTTTATCCTTGGCTAAAGAGGTAATAACTGCTTTTAAAATTCCTGCAGATATTTTTGTTTGAAAGTATGCTATATTTTTGATTACAAGCGGTTACTTTTTAAAATGGCCTCTTCATGTCAAATAGCCTTCGGCAAACTTCAGAGTCGACGAGGTAAACAAAGGCGTTAGCCGCTGTCACTTCTAGCGAAAGCCTAAATTGAAAACCAGAAGTGCGTGCCGTAAACCAATGTACGTACCGTTCTGCAACGCAGGCAGACAGACACTTACCAACACTAAATCCACTAATGGGGAATATCGCAAAGCAAATTTTCACAAAGTTTATATTCCTTAAAGGCCGGTATGCACCTCTAGCGAAAAATGTAATTCCCATAAGAAATGCATTGCTATTTATGTTAATGAAATTTTCGGTAGCGTTCAATTTCATAAGCTGGTACGCACCTCTAATGAAAATAACAGGGTTGTCAAAAGCATATTTTGGCAGCAAACATTTAATTTATTACAATCATTGTGTGCGTAAAAGTTTTAAAAGGTCTGTAAATAATAAACAATTTATTTGAGGAATATTGGAACATATATTAACAATTTTTAAAAGCGATTAGCTGCTTTAAAATTTGTGTACACAGCCCTGTTTTTTGTTGTTGTTTTTTTTTTGCTACCGAAAATTTCGCTACACCCAGAAAACAAATTCGTTGCCTCAACCGAATTATTTGCCAACCGAAAGCAGGTGGTTCCATCAACTATCAATGATATCTGTCAGCACAACTAACATTTGACAATTGTAACTGCGTGGTAGTATGTTGGATCAACTTTGCATTGGTTGTCGCAATCTCATATTAATTGTTTTGTTTGTTGGTGCAACCGCCCTCGATTTTCTTTATTATTATCCTAACCAAATTCCAATATTAAATGAAAGGGCAGATTATATTGAGATTTTATTAATTTATTACAAGATTTACAATCATAATAAACTACGAGAATAAATACAAAAGGTGCTAAAAACAAAGGCTTTTGATCTACAGATATGTGAGATTAATTTACATTACAATTTACAATTTTTTTTATAGGTAATGTTTGTATACCAATGACAGATGGTTATTAGGTTGCAATTATGTGGTCAAACTAAAAAAACTAATTCGATATATGCTTGCCAGAAATTTCTTCCTTAATCCTCTAGATATAAATACAGATCGACTTAGACTCGTCCTGTATGCTTAATACAATAAAAAAAGCTCGCTTGCCGTAAAAAGTATTTGTGTTTGTTGGTGTATGAAGCCTGCAATTTTTATGGAAACTTTTGTAATATTCCTTTTTTATAAATCGGTGCGATACTTACCTGAAGGCAACTTCTTTTCTATGTGATAAACTTTATTCAATGTATTGCGGACTATTATCGAGTAAATGCTGTTCCCCGTTTTGCAAATTTTGTAGCGTCATACCATTTACCATGTCGATGTTGATATAAATATTTATTTGTTGCAACAACTACCTTACGCCCGTGCTATAATTGAACTAAGATTCTATTAGTATACTCAACTTTTGGTTGTACCAACCATTTGTTGATTCCCATGATGTAGGTCTCACTATGCTGGTGGTTAGCTCAACAATTTTATGCAGCATAAAACCAAATTTATCGGCATTGGTTATTGTAACTAATTGAATGGTTATGGAAATTTCGTTTTGATCCTGTGAACTTTTTTATGGTCGTGTTGGATGTATAATGGGGAAAATAATCAAAACCTTGTTCTTGTAACAAAAAATAAGTTACTGACATCATTTCCTCATTGTAATGATCGAATTGCAACCAACCATTTCTCTGGGTGTAGAGGTGCATACCGGCCTTAATAGAATAATTGATGACAAAATATTTGGACCTGAAATTATGAATAAAAGTCCAAATGTATGTATGTATATGCGAATGATATCATTATGGGAAGAAAAAAACATAAAAGTATACATATTTGTTGCAAATTGTATTATAACTAGATGGGGAATAGCCCAAAGCAATAGGCGTTATCATCCAAATTTCCGTGGGATATTTTAATTATATTCTAACGGCCTTTTGATTATTATAATTAATTTTTAGACCTAAAATTAATTAATTAATTGTTTGAAAAACATTTAAATTTTAGCATTTTTCATGCGGTTGTGTCAGTGTACACTTCTAAGTGTACACTGGGTTGTGTTTATTGGGATTGTATTGAAGATATTGGGTACTCATTTATTCAAAAAATTAGTCAGTAACAAGTACTTGTAATCAAATACTCGTTACTTTTCCAGCACTAAGACGTAAGCGAGCGACATTTTGACAGACACAGAGTTTCAGTCGTAGAGAAAAGACGTAGTCGCTGTAAAATTTTTTTAAGAGACGGTTTTGTTAAATAAAGAAAATTATCATATAAAAATTGATTAAAAAAATTGATAAATTGCAATTGTAACTAAAATTTAAACAAAATGATTTAGAAATTAAAAGTGATTAGCTTTGATAATAACGCGGATAAATGAAATATGCATTAAAGAGGTCGTTTGTTGGAAGCTTGGTGGAATATAAAATACATAGTTTTTGATTGCGAAGAGGAAGCAGAGACAACGAAGGAAAGGAAAATAGAGATTAAAAAAAGCGAAGTGTCTTCGCTCTCTGTCGCACTTACTACATTCTCATTAGAATGTGTGAGGGTGATAGCTGTCATTTCCTTAATGCAGCCACAGTGAAAACAACAACAAACACAAGAATACCATTCAAAAGGGAAGAGTGCAAATGTCCAGCAAATTTCTATGTAAAAACAAGCAACAAAATAGCTAAAAGAAACTTAAAAAAATACCACAAAAACGCTGACAGCAACAACAAATTGTCATACTGTAAATATAAACAAAATGCAAGAACAAGTCCTGCCAGATCACCAACACCAGCACCATCATCCATTACATACCCATCAGGGTTATGCCCACATGCCTGCTTCCACAATGCCATCCTCAGTAACACCGCCATTATCATCCTTGAACGAAGGACTTCACACTCCCATCGTGACGTCAGAAAGTTCATCTCAGTATTATAGCAGCTCCGAAGTATCCCTTAACTATAATTCTACCACAAGTCCCAGCCCAACATCATCGTCATCAAGTGATTGCAATTCGCCTTGCCTATCTCCAAAGTCCTCAAATTCCAATATATCCGATAAAAGATCGACCCCCTCAATAGGAGTGAATTTAAGGGTGACGGGGCAATGTAGCCAGGGAGGTCGCAAATATATGGAGGATTACTTTTCCGTTGCTTATCAACAATCGGAAAATGCCAAAGATTTGGAATATGCTTTCATTGGCATCTATGATGGTCATGGTGGTGCTGAAGCAGCCACATTTGCCAAGGAGCATCTTATGATGGAGATTATTAACCAGAGATTATTCTGGTCAGCTTCAGATCATGACGTCCTCAGGGCCATACGGGAGGGATATATAGCGACACATTATGCAATGTGGAGAGAACAAGGTGAGTGCCATCGAAATCAATCATTATTTATAAAATTTATATAAATATTTTACTTACTCGAGTATTATCTACTATGAATAAAATTTTTTCATTACTATATAAAGCATGGTTGTTTATAAAGAATCGTCTATGGGGAAGCCAACAAGGTCCAATGGTTAGCATATACTCACTTGCAATCATAGGGTGAAATCCAGACGAGAGACTATGTCCTACCATGTTTAACCTTCCACAAATATAGACCGTATTTTATTGTTAAGAAAATATTAAATTTTGTAAGTTGGTCAAGTTAGTAGTAGTTTACAGTATTTTTTTAAAATTGTATAATAAATGCATAAATTTTAGAATCCAAGTCAGGATATTAAACAAAAAGATTTGTACTATTAAATACAACAATAACAAAGTTATAACATGACAATATTTATAATAGTTTTTGGGAACACTGTGCTCCTTTGATTACCATGATTCCTCGATTAATAGAAACACAATTTATACTACGTTCAGACTTCGTTCGAAATTTCGCTTTTGCAAATCGCCTTTCTATAAAAAAGTGAGACTACAAATATAAAACGGCTATTTTCTTCATAGTGTATATGGTATTTTGCAGGGGTATTCCCGTACAATTTTCTGTTATATCAGTGAGGACTTAAAGATTTTATGTTCAAGTCAATAAAAAGGATTTCCTTATACAAGAGAAAGTCTGCAAAAGGATGAATACTTTGCTGAGTTAGTTAGTTAGTTTTATGAGAATTGTCTCTTTTTTAAAAGTTAGTCCAACATTGTAATACGCTTTTTAACATTTATTTTATTTATAAAAATTCACAAAGAGTCAAGTCATTAGACCATATATGGCTCAAAAGCTACATATTTTCTTGAACATACTAATAAAAATAATAAAATAGTAAAAATGGTATTGAATATTTGAAAATATGTTAAGGTACAATTGCATGATCGTTTGAATCAATGAGCGATCTTTCAGGCTAAGCAATAGGGCTGTTTGGAATACATATTTTGTACAAAATTGTACAAAAATTCTGTGTTTGAAGAGATTCTCGTCTGTTTATCTAAACTATCCCAATGGCGTTAATAGTTAAGCTAACCCTTTGAGCACCTATATTCTCTACAAAAGGCGTTGTAGCAAAACTTTTTTCAAACCGAGCCCCATTGTACTATTTGTTGATAGATAAATCAACATTGTATTAATTGTACATTTGTCTCCTTTTTAACCCTCTAAGGCCCAAATTTTTTTTGCCAGCTGATTAAATTTTAAAAAATTTATACGGTAAAATTCAGCATATGCTGCAAAGCCTCTTATTGAACAGTTTCAACTAAGTTTTCTTTTTATTTTACCCATTTCTGTAGTCTTAAGATGTGTTTTACTAGCTTCCTTATTAAATGAAGTCCGCCTAAGGGCGCGATTGGGTATTAGAGGGTTAGTATTACTAAAATACTGCACTTTTGAAGTCCTCTTCCGCCACGGATCGTTCTGTAGTTATGAGAATTGATATTATTTCATAAATCAAAAGATAATTTGGTCGACTACTAAATCTTTTAAAAATTCTCAAAACTACCAAATTGTTACTGTAATGTTCTCGAATAGAAAAGAATTCTAAGATTTTTACAAACAATATTTATTCAATTTACAAATTTACCATACGTTCATCGTAATATTGTACGATTGGAGGGAAATTTGGATAATTTTTTTAATTGTATTTAGAAGGATTGGTATAGACGAGTTTGTTATGATATGGTATCTACAAGCAAGCTAAAGTTTTCCAAAATGGAAATGCAGTAAGGAAATCATTAAGTTCTGTAGCACTATTTGCCACTTTGCCTCTCCAATCGGTAATTTCTATAAAAAGATAATTCCTCTCCAATCAGTAATTTTTATAAAAGGAATTCTTTTATGCTAAAATAGAAATTAGTTTTCCTGAACGCGAATCACAATTGCAACCAAAAACATTTTTATAAAAGGAATTCTTTTATGCTAAAATAGAAATTAGTTTTCCTGAACGCGAATCACAATTGCAACCAAAAACAATCCGCAATGGATCAGAAAACACTGTTTTAAAAGCCGATTCTTTTTTGGGTGTTTGAAATTAAATGTTGGAAATTAAATAGCACATTAGCACTAAAGAATATTTAACACCAAGGCAAATATATAGACAATGCAACGCCAAAAATTGGCAAGGTGTTCTACAAGTAGTTATATTCAAATAAGCTTCTAAAAGAAAGAATAATTTTTGCTGGGTTAGTTTCAAGTTTCAGTATATTTTCGGTTGTTAAAAAAAATTTAAGCTACAATTTAACATGTTTAATTAAATGAACATTACATTTAAAATTGCATATTTTAAATAATTTGGTTCAATACATTAATTTAAAATAATGCTTACGTACCCAGCAAAAAAAGCGTCGCCAAAAAAGTAATGAAAATGTTCTTTTTGGATCCCGAAGTGGTGCAAAATTGACGCAGAAGCGGAAGTCCTCCATTTCAACAGCCGTTGCACTGAATTTGCATCACTTCTGTAGGTGTGATCCGAATTCAATTGTTTTGATGTAAATTAAAAAATTCTGTGATATTTTGTCAAATAAATAATTTTTATAATTTTGTATAATTTTTAATGGATTCTAACGCTTGTCGGAAACGTTTGACCTGAAATATTTTCAAAAATTCACAACTTTTCAGATTGGATTTAGCATTTTTTTCGATAAAATTTAAATGATTTCTAACATTTTATGAATTCTTACTCTGTTTTTAACCCATTTGAAAAAAAGTTAAAATTACCCATTAAAAGTATGAAAAAAACCAAGTTTTACCAAAATTTAATTAAAATAACTTCCTGGGTAGTTAAAATAAAGAACATCATTGGGAGTGCATCTTCTGGAAGTGCTTTTAAAGTTGTGCCTTTAGAAGAACTTCCAATTTTTTTTGCTGGGTAGTATATGTTGCCAATACAGTATGTCAAGAAAGTCTTTTGACATTGCCAAATATTTCAAATTCCAGAAATAATTGAAGTAAAAATCGAGTTGTTAATTCGTTTTGAGAAAAATAAAATATGTATACTTTGCAAAATACATAATAAAATATTTTTTAAAATTAAATTATATTTAATTTTGGAACAAAACATAAGTTTTATCCTATTGTCAAAACACTTTCTTGACATACTGTATATACAGCGAATACCCTCAAACTTAGACACTCTGAAAAGCGGACACAACTCAAAAGACATTGACACATTAAAATTAACCTCTAATTGCTGGACATCTCCCAAATATGGACAAAATTTAGGCAGGCAACCGTGAGTGTCCACTTCGGAGAGGATTTACGGTATTAACCAGGGATGGAAATACAATTTTGAAGAAAGTACAAAAAGGGTATTTTTTTGAGCGAAAAAGTACTTTTCACTAAATTTCAACAAAAGTTCCAAAAAAATAGATAAATAAAAAAAATTTTTGACAAAATTTTCCATAGAGATAAAATTTTGCAAAATTTTCCCAGAAATAAAATTTTGCAAAATTTTCCATAGAAATAAAATTTTGACAAAACTTTCTATAGAAATAAAATTAAAAAAAAATGTTCTACCGAAATAAAATTTTGACAAAATCTTCTACCGAAATAAAATTTTGACAAAATTTTTGTACCGATATAAAAATTTAACAAAATTTTCTATAGATATAAAATGTTGACAAAATTTTCTATAGATATAAAATTTTGACAAAATTTTCATCAGAAATAAAATTATGACAAAAATTTCTATAGAAATAAGATTTTGACAAAACTTTCTATAGAAATAAAATGTTGACAAAAAATAAAATAAAATTTTGACAAAATTTTCTGTAGAAATAAAATTTTGACAAAAATTTCTATAGAAATAAGATTTTGACAAAACTTTCTATAGAAATAAAATTTTGACAAAAAAATAAAATAAAATTTTGACAAAATTTTCTGTAGAAATAAAATTTTGACAAAAATTTCTGAAGAAACAAATTTTTGCAAAATAATATTTTTTTTTGGTAGTTTATGGTAAGATTTTTTCCAAATGTTGGTACGCAATCGATAACTTCTTATCTAGAAAGTGTTCGTGTTGAAGCGTAATATAGAATCACATGCTTTTTCAACTAACATTCTTGAAATTCAATAAAATCATGTTTTTGACTGGGGATTTAAAAAATCGAGATTTTCTTCCCGCATGAACTTGTCTGGTTTGCCAAATTTTAAAAAGACTATTAACAAATAAGTTTATTAAAGATTTTCTGAAAATATTTTGTCAAATCTATTGTACCATAAATCTCATATCGGCTCAAAAATTTCTACACAAAAGATACTAAATCATTAGCGGGGGTACTACGGTACTGACGGTGAAAAAGTATTGAAAAAAAGTACTATAGTTCTGCATTTTCCTTCCCTGGTATTAACTATAGTTTACATTAGGTCGCAAGGAATAGAATTTGAAAAACGTATTTTAAAATGATGTAGCGTTGTCAACAAATTGTATTGATGGAAGTAGAGGATACCAAAGGTGGGTTGAAGAAAATACCATTCTGAAATCAACAGTTGGTGTTGTTGAGGAATGATCAAGATTTTTCTATAAGTCCTCTCTGTTATTGGGAGAATAAAGTTTGTGAACAGATTTTGATATGGTAATGATATTCTTTTTTAAATCAATACAGTGAAACCTCTTAAAAAGGGGACACCCACCCATGATCGCCTAAATTCTGTCCAAATTTGGGAGGTGCCTTGTTTTGAAAGGTTGATTTTAATACGTTAATATAGCAAACCTCTCAGGACAATTATCCACTTTTTCGGAGGTTTCATTTTAGACTCAATTAACAAATGCAAATACATACCCATCACGAAATAAATTGACCCAGTTAGTTTTTAAGTGAAATGACTTCCAAAATCAATGGAAGCTTTAAATGATCTAATCAATAATGATGAATGATTTTTGTTTTAAATAAAAAATTACTTGAAATATTTAAAAAAAGTCAACCAAAATTTTAAATGAAAAAATGTTGGTGATATAGCTAGCTATTGTCTATTCCATTAAAGTGCTTACAACAAAATATGTGACTTCGGTATATTTTATTTTTTTTTTATAAAAAAATCGAAAATTTTTCCTTTAATGTTTTATTCAGCTAATTGTATCTAACTAAATTCATCAATGTAAAGAAGAAATATTTGTAAATTTTTTCCCAACGTTTCGTCAATAATTTTGACTTCTTTCTGGGAATCTCGTCTATTTGAAAAATAATAATTTAAAGATTACAAACAATTATTAATTATTTTAGCTTACAAAAATTAGTTTCTCAAAATTTAGTACTTATTCATTGTTTATGTATTATTTTTGCCATTATTTTACTTAAAAAAAAAACTATCTTAATATCTTTTCAATCTATCCCATTAAATATTGAGGGTCCCTTGAATGTTCGTTTAATTATTGATTTCTTATAAATTACAAACTCTCTTTACTCATTAGCAGTTTACATTTTCAAATTTCCGTTTCGTTTTAATTTTACCGTTGCTTTTGCTCTTTCGTCTTATGCTCCCTATATTGTGTGTAGAAGATATCTTCTGTATAACCCCCCTAGTTCAATTGTCAAACATCGTATCTATCGTATCTATCTATCCACCATACTCAATTTACACCCCATGCAATTAATTATAATGTAATTTGGATTCGCCTATGCATCAGCCTTTCGCGGTATTATTGTTGGTTTGGCAAGAACTGTCAATATATCTTCTACTCGGAGATTGTTTTCGTGGTCGCCGTAACGAGTTGAAACGACGTTTTGCGTTTTGTATGCTCGCATCCTACATACTTTTGTATAATCATAGACCACAACCTTTTTTCGATTTAAAGCAACCAAAAAAATCGTTCCAAGTTGCTTGTTTAGATATGCATTAAGCAAAATCATCATTACTTATTACAAAAAGACCCAAGAACAACATCGACAACGACAACGGAAAAATCCAATTTCACCACCACTCGCAATGCTACGGCTTTGCGACCGTGGCTGTTAGGCATCTGGTTGATTTTGTTTGTCTTGTTTTTTTCTTGATTATTGTATATACACAACCAGCCATCATTTGCTTTTGTATATTTTTCCGTTTTCTATCTACAACAAATATCATCCATATGGTGGGCTGGGTAGTAGTTTATTAGGCATTTGAGCTCTGTATTGTGCAGTTGTGTCTCTAGTGTACCCATTTCTATGGTATTTAGAAAAAAAAACGCTGAAATAAAATATACGAGGTCTTTTTCATTTTCACATGTATGTGGTTTTGTGTGAATTTCCTCCGCCATACACAAAACAGTCACGTATACAATGAGGCAAGGCATACATCTAAACTAAATAAATTCGAATGAAAAAAGAGTTGCCACTTGACTGTGGTGGCTATGGATAAACATATTTGTGCTGCTTCATGATGATATCTGACAAAATATAAATGAACGCCGGCGAAATCTTTCATTTCACCAGTGATAACGATAAGCTGACAGGTCTTCCATGTTTACCTTGAGTATCTGGTTTTTAATGTAGTGGCAACCCTTAGCTAAATTGTGAAACTTGTGTGCTGGTTTGGTGCTTCTCTTTACGTACCTTGCCCAGCTGCACTTAAATACAATGGAATATTCCCAAGGTGCTGCCATAATGCCATACTGTTCGTTTTGTACGCTATCGATTTTACTTTTGAAGTAGGTTTATCAGGGATGGATAGTGTTCATAGAGCTGAAATAATTTTTTGCCATAATCCATAACATTTTACAAGCTTCAATAAAATTTGGTATCACGGTTGGCACTTGAGCCAAAAATAATCGGCCAAAATTTGAAGAAAATTTTACCAAACAAACTACCAAGTAAAAGAAATGTCAAAATTTTATTTCTATAGAAAATTTTTTCAAAATTTGATTTCTGTAGAAAATTTTGGCAAAATTTGATTTCTGTAGAAAATTTCTCCAATATTTTATTTTATAAAAAATTTTTCCAAAATTTTATTTTATTTTCTATAGAAAATTTTGTCACAAATTTTATTTCTATAGAAAATTTGTCAACATTTTATTTCTATAGAAAATTTTGTCAAAATTCTATTTTTATAGAATATTTAGTCAAAATTTTTTTTCAAAATTTTATTTCTATAGAAAATTTTATCAAAATTTTATTCCTATAGAAAATTTTGTCAAAATTGTACTTCTATAGAAAATGTTGTCAAGATTTTATCTCTATAGAAAATTTTCTCACAATTTTATTTCTATAGAGAATTTTGTCAAAATTTTATTGCTATAGAAAATTTTGTCAAAATTTTATTTCTGTAGAAAATTTTGTCAAAACTTTATTCCTATAGAAAAAATTTTTTTTGTCAAAAATATAGGTCTATACAAATTTTTGTCACAAATTTTATTTCTATAGAAAATTTTGTCAAAATTTTATTTCTATAGAATATTTTGTCAAAATTTTATTTCTATAGAAAATTTTATCAAAATTTTATTTCTATAGAAAATTTTCTCAAAATTCTATTTCTATAGAAAATGTCAAAATGTTATTTCTATAGAAAATTTTGTCAAAAATATAGGTCTATAAAAATTTTTGTCAAAATTTATTTCTATAGAAAATTTTGTCAAAATTTTATTTCTGTAGAGAATGTTGTCAAAATTTTATTTCTATAGAAAATTTTGTCAAAAATATAGTTCTGTACAAATTTTTGTCAAAAATTTTATTTCTATAGTAATTTTTATCAAAATTTTATTTCTATAGAATATTTTGTCAAAATTTTATTTCTATAGAAAATTTTGTCAAAATTCTATTTCTATAGAAAATTTTCTCAAAATTTTATTTCTATAGAGAATTTTGTCGAAATTTTATTTCTATAGAAAATTTTGTCAAAGTTTTATTTCTATAGAAAATTTTGTCAAAGTTTTATTTCTATAGAAAATTTTGTCAAAATTTTATTTCTATAGAAAATTTTGTCAAAATTTTATTGCTATAGAAAATTTTGTCAAAATTTTATTTCTGTAGAAAATTTTGTCAAAACTTTATTTCTATAGAAAATTCGTGTCAAAAAATTTATTTCTATAGAAAATTTTGTCAAAAATATAGTTCTGTACAAATTTTTGTCAAAAATTTTATTTCTATAGTAATTTTTATCAAAATTTTATTTCTATAGAATATTTTGTCAAAATTTTATTTCTATAGAAAATTTTATTTCTATAGAAAATTTTGTCAAAATTCTATTTCTATAGAAAATTTTCTCAAAATTTTATTTCTATAGAGAATTTTGTCGAAATTTTATTTCTATAGAAAATTTTGTCAAAGTTTTATTTCTATAGAAAATTTTGTCAAAGTTTTATTTCTATAGAAAATTTTGTCAAAATTTTATTTCTATAGAAAATTTTGTCAAAATTTTATTGCTATAGAAAATTTTGTCAAAATTTTATTTCTGTAGAAAATTTTGTCAAAACTTTATTTCTATAGAAAATTCGTGTCAAAAAATTTATTTCTATAGAAAATTTTGTCAAAAATATAGTTCTATACAAATTTTTGTCAAAAATTTTATTTCTATAGTAAGTTTTATCAAAATTTTATTTCTATAGAAAATTTTGTCAAAATTTTATTGTAGAGAATTTTGTCAAAATTTGATTTGTATAGAAAATTTTGTCAAAATTTTATTTCTATAGAAAATTTTGTCAAAATTCTATTTCTATAGAAAAATTTCTCACAATTTTATTTCTATAGAAAATTTTGTCAAAATTTTATTTCCGTAGAAAATTTTGTCAAAACTTTATTTCTATAGAAAATTTTGTCATAAATATAGCTCTATAAAAATTTTTGTCAAAAATTTTATTTCTATAGTAAATTTTATCAAAATTTTATTTCCATAGAAAATTTTATCAAAATTTTATTTCTGTAGAGAATTTTGTCAAAATTTGATTTCTATAGAAAATTTTGTCAAAATTTTATTTCTATAGAAAATTTTGTCGAAATTTTATTTTTATAGAATATTTTGTAAAAATTTTATTTTTATAGAATATTTTGCCAACATTTTATTTCTATAGAAAATTTTATCAAAATTTGATTTCTATAGAAAATTTTGTCAAAATTCTATATCTATAGAAAATTTTCTCACAATTTTATTTCTATAGAGAATTTTGTCGAAATTTTATTTCTATAAAAAAATGACAAAATTTATTTCTATAGAAAATTTTGTCAAAATTTTATTTCTGTAGAGAATTTTGTCAAAATTTGATTTCTATACAAAATTTTGTTAAAATTTTATTTCTATAGAAAATTTCCCACAATTTTATTTCTATCGAAAATTTTGTCAAAATTTTATTTCTTATATTTGTTATCTCATAATCTCGGCAATAGGCCTATAAATTAAAACAGTAGAAAAACAGACATCGAACACTTACCTGGAACGAAAATGTCATAAGCGGTTGTATATTTTCTAAAAATCACGTTAGCGTTCGATTCGGTACATTCAATAGCATTCGAAAGCATTTTCAAAAGCTTGAAATACGTTAGAGAATATGTTTGCTTGCCGAGTTGTATTTATGTTGAAAAGGGTTTGCCCTCAAATCGAAGTAGTGTTGCATGTTAGAAAAAAGCTTGTTCTTGTATTACTTTGTATACAATATCGATAGTTAATGATTCCTTTTATTCCTTGTATTTAAACAAAGATACTTATCGCATTCATAAGTTTTTATACAGACATATTTTTCATATATATGTATATGTAATTATTTTATTCGTGTATTATCGCATTTAAATTGCAAAAATTACAATGTAAAATTTCTTAATTTCATTGCGAAATCGTAAAGAAAATCATCCAATATTTTCATTCACAGACATGATATTTCCAACCCTGATAATATTGTGTACCTACCTAATTTGTTGAAATACGACAACGATGAATACTACTTTTCCCCATTTTATCGACAACACAACACAGTGTTGTATATAGCATATTTTCTGTGTATAAGATACGGGTTCATTTGAACGCTTATATACCACCACCATCATTGTCAGCCACTCTGTTGGTTTTTATGATGGCATCTCATCGCACTACGATGAGAATTATCGTTCATTCCGTTTTGTACAATTTCGTTCGTGTTCAACACACTCGATTCGACAACGCCGTTGTGGTGGTATATTTTTATAATGCGGACAAATTTAACGAGAGCGAGAGAGTAGGTATGGAAAGTCTCTATAGAGGGCCTTTTGTAGGCCTGCTTTAGTGTTAATATTTGATTGAAGGAAATTTTTGTCAAAAACAAAATATTGTAAATGTGGGTAGTAAGTTCGAGTTTAACCGCTTAAATCAAAAATAAATCTACCGCTGAAATAAAAAATAAATCGGTATACAATTATAACTTCTTGTTGCAAATTTTAATATAATTTATTGGGAAATGATCCAATGCAAGAATTGGAAATGTTTATTTTCTGTGAAATAAATTATTAAAGAAAAGTAACCGTTAAAACAATGTCCAGTTTAGCACGATAATGCCAACTTAATAACGGCCTCAAAACAAAAAATTGAGGAAACGGTTATAAGAAACACAAAAACAAAAAAAAAATTATATGCGTTTTTTTCTTATAAAGGTGGGTATTAAGTTCAAGTTTAGCCGCTAAAATCGTCATTTTTTCACGATTACTTTTCTTTAATAATCCATTTTAAGGAATACAAACTTTGTAAAAATTTGCTTTGGGCTATTCCTTATCAAATAAAATTTGCAAAAAATATGTATAATTTTATGCCTTTTTTACTGATTTAGTTTGTGATTCACTTTAGCGGCCAAACTCGAACTTAGTACTCGCCTTAAGGCCGGTATTAAAATTCCATTATCACGCTAAAACAGTAACTATTTCACGTCTGAATTATTATTAATTTTTAAGGAATACACTTTTTGAATTATTGGTTTGATTTATTCCCCTACAAGTTATTGCAAAATTAAAAACAAAAAGTTATATATTAATTTTACTTTTACCGATTTTTTACATATTACTTTTTTAACTCGAATTTAATCTCAAATTCAAACACTTATTTACCAAATTTAAGCTCTCCTGGACCATACATGTATAGATGCGTTTAAAAACATAATGACTTGAATGCATGGTGAATTCAAATGTTTGTCAAACGACAATGTTTAAAGTTCACCATAGTAAATTCTTAATGAGTTGGCTTGATTACAGTTTGTCATTATTTTAAACATGAGAAAGCGTTATTTATGAGCAGATAAACAACTGCGTTGTGAACTGACTTAAAGAGACGGCAATACATTTCTTGGTATTCAATTTTAAAACTTCATGCAAAGAGGCCTAAATGTGAAAGGCCTTCCCATTGGGTTGTTTGTTCATTGCATGGAATTCGACGATAGCTGGTTTCATCAGTGTGGTGGTAGTTTCTTTCTGTTAGTAGGGTACATTAGTGCCCGTGTGGTATAAATGGCATTTAGAGGAGGACGGTGGTGCTGATGACGGCGGGTGTTTTGTTATTTCTGTTTTTGAGTTTACATAAGCCAGTCACTTTTAGCGCAGGCAGTCAGGCAGGCAAACAAGCAAGCAAATAAGCAGCGTTGTGTGGCTGGCTGTGTGTATACTCAATGTGAACGTCGTTGTTGCTGTTTTTCGTATTTCATGAGTCAGCCAGTCATGGTTAAACTGAATTTTCTGTTGTTTCATTTTTATGAAAGCAAAATAAAAAATGTTGATATACACAAAAATTTTGTTTCTCAACAGGAAATTATTTTTTTCTTTTCTGTAGATTTCTCTAGAAGAAACGAAAAATATATATATAATGCGAGGATTTATTTGAAAACAAATAATAAAGGAATTTCTCAAGGCTAGGATTTGTTTTGAACTCGGCCCTCTATAAACTTTCACTAGAAACGCATAAAGCCAAACTTTATCCACTACTAAAGTATTAAATTGCAACCCTGTTTTTTCGATCATGGCTAATTTCATCCCCACAGATATTTCATGTTCTGCTTGTGCTTTATTGACACTTGATTGGGTGGTGTTATGGTCGTCGTCGTGGTGTTTATACATAGCTCTTATAAAACTCACCTTAACTAAAGCAGGCAGGCACCCATTACGCGGCTGTGTTTTTTTGTTTTTTTCAGATTTCTTCTTTTCAATTGTATTTACTGTTGTCATTTACGGGGCACGCAATTTTCCTCTTGTTGTCCCCCATTCTTATTTTATGCCATTTTTTAATATTCAAAGAGATCAAAACAAATGTTTAACGTTTTTGTTTTGATTATCTTAATTTGCCGCTACTTTTGTGAAAATTTGTTTTTGTTATTTTTATACAATCCCCTTCACTGAAGTAGGAAGTAATTTTACATGCAATAATTTGTCGTTCTTGAATTAGCTTCAATAAGAACGAAAGACTTGTTTTGTTTGCTCCGTGGGATTGTTTTTTTAACCAAAAATGTTCTTTGGTTTTGAACTTTTTCTCCAATGAATTTGATTTTTATGAATTTTCCCACTATAAATTAAAGTTAAATTATAGTTGAAGTAAATTCGAAAATATGTGTACATATGCTTGTCTTGTACTTCACACATATCTTTCTATTACATATTAAAATTTTAATTAATTTTTCTTATTTTTGAGTTCTTGATTTCTATCACATTGGTGATATGTTTAAACTATGGATATAATTATGCTGTTATACAAAAACTTGCAAAAAGTTTTTGTAACAATTATATTCCATTTATTTAGGTTCTTGAATAAATTACAAATTAATACAAAACAACATTTAAAATAAATTCGTCATTTCCAAAGGGGCAAATTGATTAAATAAATGTTTGAATTGAATTTGAATTGAATAAAAGCAAGAAATGAAAAGGTAAAGTCGATTACAGTGAAACCTCTTAAAATCGCACACCCACGGTTGCAACAATGAATCGCACACCCAAACACTAATGAATTTTAATTCTAAGGTAATAATACGATATAGAAAATGTTTCTCAAAAATTACCAAATTTTGAGTGGTGTCTGCTTTTCGGAGGGTCCAAGTTTGAGAAGCTTTATTAAAACCAAGAGAGTTCATGTTAGCGAACTTCAGCGAATTTCAGAACAAAACATAACCATATTCGGGAGTTTTACATGTTCTAGCGTGATAGTCTTTTATTTTTGTTATTAGTAATAGTAAAAACTTAATTTAATTTCTTGAAAAAAAAAAAAAATGTGGGTATGGAATTATAAAGCAATTTAAATTAATAATTAAAATTCACGAAAAAAGTCAAACTAGATCACTAAAAAAATCCGTAAGTGTATTTGATATTGTATTTGGCATTGTGAATCTGCCTTTAATGTCAAATTTCATGTTTTTCAGCGTTACGGAGTAGTTAGTTTAAGAAAAAGCCTGTTCACGTTACCGCGAGTGCACTGTATATGGTATCCTAAAAAATTCTCATTAGTGGTTTGTTTAGTAGAAGAGACTAGGGTTTTTAAACATTTTCGAATATGTAGCCTACTTACAGCTTTTGTAAAAACTAATTTTTTTCACTATTTGATAAATCGACTTCAACTTCAGTTTTACGACTCTTAATTCTAATTGACATTCTAAAGAATTTTCATTTTCAATTTATTAATCCTTGGCTAGTCATCCATCATTAACATGTATTTTTGACAATTGGGAACTGGTAAATTTAAGTTATACTAATTTTCAGGTATTTGAAGACAATAGCTTTACTAATTCAAGAGAACCAAGAGAACATTCTTTAAACTGGGACATAATCTCATTAAAATCATTATAATCAAAATTTTCAATAGAAATAAAATTTTGACAAGATTAGATTCTCTATAGAAATACAATTTTGACAAAATTTTCTATAGAAATAAAATTTTGACAAAATTTTCTATTTTTATAGAAAATTTTGACAAAAAATATTCTATAGAAATAAAATTTTGACAAAATTTTCTATAGAAATCTAATTTTGATAAAATTTTCTATAGAAATCTAATTTTGACAAAATTTTCTATAGAAATCTAATTTTGAAAAAATTTTCGGCTCCATTGCAGTTTATGAGCCCCACACCGAATTGCTTAAAATTAATATATGTTGTGTCATTCGGTGAGCTGATTCCAACAAAGTACCCGGGGGGAAGTACCCGGGTCTTGAGATATAGCCCTCCAAAGGGTCAATAAAAACTTGATATATCTCTTTTTTTTCCAATCTAGACAAACTTGGTATCATATGAAAGCTTATTCAATGCACTTTTATACGCAAAAATATTTTTTTTAATATTTAGTTTAATTTGGGAGATATCAATAAAAAAGAAAAATTTTATCCAAATTTTTTGTTATTTTCGTTATATCTCAAAAAGTTCTCGATTATTCCCAAAATTTTTTACACATAGCCTATATTCTGGCCTTTCGATTGATGTACAACATGTCTTTATAAGTCCACTTTTAGCAAAGTTTTTATTCTGAGTAGAAAAAAAATGTTTTATTACTGAAATATTTTCTCCCCTTGTGTTTGCGTTAGCCCACTTTGGACTCTGTCCATAGGAGAAACTCTTAAACCCCGGCCGAAGGCCGGCTACTTTCCCCCCTTGGGTCTGCGTTAGCCCACTTTGGACTCTGTCCATAGGAGAAAGTCTTAAACCCCGGCCGAAGGCCGGCTACTCTCCCCTCTTGGGTCCACGTTAGCCCACTTTGGACTCTGTCCGGCCGGCTACATTTCCCGCCTTGGGCCTGCGTTAGCCCACTTTGGACTCTGTTCATAGGAGAAAGTCTTAAACCCCGGCCGAAGGCCGACTACTTTCCCCCCTTTGGTCTGTGTTAGCCCACTTTGGACTCTGTTCATAGGAGAAAGTCTTAAACCCCGGCCGAAGGCCGGCTTCTCTCCCCTCTTGGGTCCACGTTAGCCCACTTTGGACTCTGTCCGGCCAATATACAAAAATTATTTCAGTAATAAAACAATTTTTTTCTACTCAGAATAAAAGCTCAATAACTTTGCTAAAAATGGACCTATAAAGACATGTAGTACATCAATCGAAAGGCCAGAAACTAGGCTTTCAATCTTAGGGTATAATCGAAGAGTTTTTGGGATAGAATGAAAATAACAAAAAATTGCGTATAAAAATGCATTGAACAAGCTTTCATATGATACCAAGTTTGTCTAGATTGGACAAAAAACAAAAGAGATATATCAAGTTTTTATTGACCCTTTGGAGGGCTATATCTCAAGACCCGGGTACTTCCCCCGGTATGGGTCACTTTGATGGAATCAGCTCACCGAATGACACAACATATATTAATTTTAAGTAATTCGGTGAGGGGCCCATAAACTGCAGTTGCTCCAAATTTTCTATAGAAATCTAATTTTGAAAAAATTTTCTATAGAAATCTAATTTTGACAAAATTTTCTATAGAAATAAAATTTGGAAAAATAAAATTTTGACAAAATTTTCTATAGAAATAAAATTTTGACAAAATTTTCTATAGAAATAAAATTTTGACAAAATTTTCTATAGAAATAAAATTTTGACAAAATTTTCTATAGAAATAAAATTTTGACAAAATTTTCTATAGAAATAAAATTTGGACAAAAATCTTCTATAGAAATAAAATTTTGACAAAATTTTCTATAAAAATTTAATTTTGACAAAATTTTCTATAGAAATCTAATTTTGACAAAATTTTCTATAGAAATCTAATTTTGAAAAATTTTTCTATAGAAATCTAATTTTGAAAAAATTTTCTATAAAAACAAAATTTTGAAAAAATCTTGTATATAAATGAAATTTTGCAAAATCTTCTATAGAAATAAAATTTTGACAAAATTTTCTATAGAATTAATATTTTGACAAAATTTTCTATACAAATAAAATTTTGACAAAAATCTTCTATAGAAATAAAATTTTCTATAGAAATAAAATTTTTACAATATTTTCTATAGAAATAAAACGATGTTTTTAAATTTGATAGATTTTTAGTAAAATTTTCTTCAAATTTTTGGTGGATTAATTTTGGCACGAGTGACAACCTTGATGCGAAATGTTTGTCGAATAACTTCCAATTTTTTGCTGTGTTTTGCTTGTAATAAACGACTACATTGGATTCCATTAATTGTCTCTAATAAAATGTTAATTTTATATGATGATCATAAACCAATAAAGTGTTTTATGTGAAATTTTCATAGAGTAAATGAGAAATGTCTGTCCATACCTATCCCTTTATTCGAGCCATAAAATCATGTTAGGTATGATAGGAGTCAATCAGTATGTGTGAAATAACGCTAATTGCGATATTGTATTAAGATTTTGTACATCATGGATTAAGATTTTGACTTCTTAGTCTTTCTAAGGGCTTATTTTCCTCTCGATGGTCTTAAAAACCTTACCCCAAAAACAAAAATCATCCATATCCATACAAAAATTCGGAACATTATGAATGTACCCATCGCCTAACCACCACATTAAAATTGTTTATATTGGCTATTGTATATAACGTATTACGCCTGATCTCCTAATTTAGCTCCATAAACTCTTCCCTGTCCTCTATCAAACATATAAAAATTGGTTTATATCAGTATCTAAGAAGAGCAATTAACCTATTCTTATATTTGATTTCTTGAAATGTCCTTGGGACTTATTTTATTATACGATTCCCTTGAAAATCAATATAAAATATAGGGAAAATCCGATTTCCTTTCAAAAATTGATCCAAAAAAATTTTTTTCTGATTCAATCACGAAATTAATTGATCCAATTAATTTTTAATTGAAATGTCTTCAATCACAGAAATGATAGTATCAATTAAAAAATTAATTGAGGGTCGATTAAAAAGTTAATTGATCCAATTAAAAAATAATTGATACTATTATTTTTGTGATTGATTTTTGTTTCAATTAAAAAATTTGTTGAATCAATGAAATTTTTAATTGAATATTTTTTAAAACCCAATTAAAATTTTAATTGGAAAATTTTCGTGAAATTTTTTTTGTGTGTATAGTCGAGCATTGATATCAATATGACTCTGTGTGCTCCCATTATCAACAAGTGTCTAATCATGAGGTGACGGTATTGACTTCTTGGTCTTCTCGTATAAAGCCTATGATTAATTATCAAATTCAAATGGATAACAATAGGGGACAATTCATTCACAATAGATGAAAAAGATGACTATCAAATATTTCAAATTGTTTATTTAATGCCGATTCAAGTGATGGATTTCCTTTTTATATTACTTATCACAATTTCGAGTTCTTCAGCCACAACATTTACAATAAAGAGTGGGATAACTCAACAATATCCCATTCTTTTGGAGGGATTTAGCCTCTTTGTAATCCTTGTGTATGAGGTCCCATATAACTGAGTTCAGAATGGAATCGAGCAGCATTCTTTGATATCAGAGGAGAGATGTCAAAGGACTAGCTGGTGTCCAAGTGTCTGCAAAATCTTGACTGGCGACATTAGTTATATTCGTTGATGACCAAATATGTAAATTCAAAATAATATAATAAAAAGTTAATTTATTTCATATTTTCTTTTCACCACACAAAAGAAAAAAAAAGAACTACAATAATAAGAGCAATGTTTTTTTCCACCTAAGAATAAATTCATAGAACTGCAAATAAATGCTTTAAACTTTTTGTGCCACTTTCAAAGCATCCGAAATGTCTGCAATCAAGTCATCGACATCCTCCAGACCAACTGATAAACGAATCAAAGAATCAGTAATTCCCAATTTTTTCCTATCTTCTGCTGGTACAGATGCATGTGTCATTATGGATGGTAGCTCAGCAAGACTTTCGTATCCTCCCAGACTTTCAGCTAAAGCAAACATTTTGAGGTGCTTTAAAAAGGCAGTCGAGTTGTTTAGATTTCCTTTGAGATAAAATGAAAATACACCACTATAACCATAGGTTTGTTTTAGGGCTATTTTATGGTGTGGATGTGAGGGAAGGGCCGGATGCAAAACCTTCTCGACGAAAGGATGAGCCTCTAAGAATTTGGCTACAGCAACGGAATTTTTAAAATGTTGTTCCATACGTATGGCAAGAGTTTTGAGCGAACGATTAACTTGATAACAATCGAAAGGTGATGGAACTATTCCAGCAGCATTTTGTAAGAATTTCAAACGGTCGTATAGCTTTTCGCAATTCATAGTAACACCTCCCATAACCACATCCGTGTGACCATTCATGTATTTCGTCAAAGAGTAGCATACTAAATCGGCTCCCAGCTCTAGGGGTCTTTGGAAATATGACGTCAGGAAGGTGTTATCCACAGCAAAGATAATATCACCAGATTTGTGTACGATTTCACTCAATAACTTAATATCGGAGACTTTCATCATGGGATTTGTAGGAGTTTCCACCCAGACGAGTTTTGTGTTGGGTTTAATAGCAGCCTTGAACTCATCAATATTTGTGGGATCAGCAAAGGTGGCTTCTATACCAAATTTACTAATGACTTGTCTAATTAATCGATTGGTGCCACCATAAATATCATCACCCAAAACAATATGATCACCACTGGAAAGCATGGTTAGAACAGCAGTTGTAGCACCCAAACCAGATGAAAATGTGAGTCCATATTTAGCATTGTCCAGAGAGGCCAAACATTGTTCCAGAACTTGACGAGTTGGATTTCCACTTCGGGAATATTCAAATCCCCTATGTTGTCCAGGACCTTCTTGTTTATAAGTTGTGCTCATGGCAATCGGTGGAATCACACACATACTGTTCCATTGTTCTGGATCCTGTCCAACATGAATAGCCTTGGTGGCAAAACCTGGAGGTTGTTTTCTAAATCCGGCACTCATCATGAAACGTTATAGGCCGCACCGTTACTAAGACTAAACGCAATTGATTGTTAATGTCCATGTGGCGAAGATAGATCTCCTCAGTTTGAGCTTTCTTATCACAACGATTGTTTAGATCTGGGAGCTTTTCTTATCACATTTTAATTGGCGAACAAGCACAGAGACCGGCGACGAACGAAAAAAAAAAACATCAACTTAGAATACATTCCAATTGCTTGGGGTACAGAAATGTCGTTGTATATGACGTGATGTTAAATGCTGGTTTTACAAACATAAACCAACAATTATTGCTATTGTTCGTTAATAAATTTAATCTGTATCATTATCTAACCTATCCCAAGCTTTGAATCGTCGTCTTACCCTTTGCGATTCACCACACCGATAATGAACTTGGAGATCCGAGCAATCTGTTGGTGCAGACTTATTAATGATAATGGTCCATTGTCCCTCTACATAGAATATGTTGCCCGCTACTATGGTTGATCAGTGTTTTGAGGTTCAATTTAAATTTTCTTGATCAAAATCCCTCTTTGTGATGATACTTTATTAGAATTTTTTTATATAAATTTTTAATTTTTTCCAAAAAATTTAAATCATCCTTTAATTTTTTTTTTAATTTCAGATAAATGGCCTAAAACCGCAAATGGTCTACCTAGTACCGCTGGTACTACTGCCACTGTTGCCTTCATAAGGCGTGAGAAAATATATATAGGACATGTGGGAGATTCTGGTATTGTCCTGGGATACCAAAATGAGAATGAGAACTTCTGGAGAGCCAAACAATTAACCGTGGACCACAAACCTGAATCAGTGGAAGAAAGAACCCGTATTATGAGGTCCGGTGGAAAAGTGGTGGTTAAATCCGGTGTTCCCAGGGTTGTATGGAATCGACCGAGAAATGGTAAGATCAATTGGAATTAATATTATGTGCCGGAAAGTGATACTTACCCAGTGTATTTTTTTCCTACATCTACAGCCAGTCATAGAGGACCTATAAAACACAAAACACCCGTTGACGAAATTCCCTTCTTAGCGGTTGCTCGTAGTTTGGGTGATCTATGGAGTTACAATTCCGAACGTAATGAATTTGTGGTTAGTCCAGATCCAGATGTTAAAGTCATACCAATTAACCCAAAAACATTCCGCTGTTTAATATTTGGCACTGATGGCCTGTGGAACGTTGTAAGTGCCCAGGAAGCCGTTAATACCGTAAGAGAAAAAGAAATCATAAATGAGCGTTTACAAGCACAACGTGGTGATAGCCCACATGAGGGTAATCAATGGACCAATCCTAGTAAATCATTGGTCGATCAAGCCTTAGCAATGTGGTCATCTAAGAAGATGAGAGCGGACAATACCTCTGTCGTCACTGTGATATTGTATCCACCGGGTCAAGGTGGTCATACCAATGGAAATCAAAGTCGTAAGGATATGAGTGTTATGGCAACACCCCCAGCATTTGTACAACCAGCCAGCTATGGTCTGGAATACACACAGGTGCAGGCTGAAATTCCCACATACGATGATGTTACAACGTACAAAGAAATGGCCATGAAATATTTACCACCAGAAGCGTATCGTAATTTCGATTACTATACAGATGATTCGGATCATGCCGAAGAGGCTGATACGGACGAAAGCGATGCGGAAGATATGGATGTAACAACAAAATCCATAAATGAGACAAACACTGCGGTTAACTTTCAATTACAAACGAATGGTTGGAATTGGCAACAGCATACAAGTTTGGTAAACCAAACCTTACATCAGAATGTGGCCGAAGAAGAACCCGGCTATACGGAAGACAGTGAAGAAGATGATATGGATGAAGATGATGGCGAAGACGAAGAGATCGAGGAACCACAAACTATGCCAAATGAACGAGAAGTATGCGTCATCGATTATCGAAATTACCTGCAAATGGATTCGGAAGAGGCGAACAATGCGACGGACTCATACATCAATACATTCGCAGAATCTTATAATTCCCTGTTGTCGGCGGGGCAAAGTGAATGTTTAGCATCCATAGAGGACAATAGTCCTTCTACAAATGTCGCAACCGTAATAACACCAACAAATTCCAACTCAAATTCCAGCTCAAATTCCTCAAATTGTCAAAGTGTTTCCCCGCCTAATATGAATGCAATAATCGAAGAACAACAATTGTATCAACAACAGTGTATGTCCGAAGAGGATGGTTACTCTTTGACCAAGTTAGAAACAAGAAGAGAACAAGAATCATGCAAATCCCAAGGTACAAACTCGGGCGTAGATACATTCAAATTTTTCCATCACCCCAACATTCAAGATTCTCAAAACATGACCACCACCACCACCACCGTCTACAGTACGCATACAGAACGGTATTATCCACATCATACAACATATATGCCACAATTGCATCAGAAACCATTGGAATTGCATTCTTTACTGCAACAGGAGCGTGAAGAGGAGCAACAGGTGGCATTTGAAAGACAGCAACAAATGCAAAATAAAATAATAATTCCCGATCATAGTGAAGAGCAAAATATTACCGCCTATGCATGTCTACAGGCGGTAAGGCATGATTCGGCCCCAACGTCGGCATTGACAGCCTATGTTCCAAATCATATGCCTTCATCTTTGGTTTTGGAAAATGAAGTTTCATTATTAGAGCCCGAAGATCTTATAGAGGAAGTTGAAGAGGAGGAGGAGGAAGAAGACCAAGAAGCAACAATTGAACCTATCCAGCCATCGGTACAAATACATGAAATATCTTCTTCGTCTGGTGAGGAAATTGTGCAAGAAATAAATGGAATGGAAGATATGGCACATGGTGAAACAGTAACCGACCATATGGCTACCAGCAGTGTTTCGGAGAAAATAGAAAAAATCGAAATCTTGCAAGAACCCATGTTTGAGGTTAGCACTCCCATTCAAGAAGCTATAGAATCTGAAAAATTGCAAAACAATTCACCAATCGAAAGACGAAAATCCATAATGAATACCACCAATAGTTTATGCCATACAATGACAAAAACTCCTGTGGCTCTTACCAAATCGGGACAAAGGGCTTTGCGCTCATTTGTATATGCTAGTGTACAGAATGAAAATCTAGAGAGAATATCCAATGGCAAGAGTAAACATACGCTTTATCATCATGGTCCTAGACGTAGCTTAAATATGACACCAACAAGTAGTACTAAAACTCCTGCAGCCCTTATGATAACACCACCAGCAGCAACATCCACCCCCATGATCCAAAGACAATTACGTAGCAGCTGTAACAATACCCCCATAGTGGATTATGGAAAACGTACCTTACGAACGAGAAATTCATTGACAAAAGATATGAAAGCTAAAACGGCTTTGGTGCAAGCGGCCATTAAATATCATCCACACAATACACGTAAATTCCTGCAAAGAAATGGAGCCGCCGCAGCAGCAGCATTGCTGGTGGGTAATTCAGTGCTACTGCAGGAACAACATATGACTCCAACAAATCGAAGATCTCTCAACACAAATACGAGTGGACGCAGTATTAAAACACGCAACAACAGTACGAATACTCCCATGACTCAAACGCCGCACCATCTGAATTTAAGGTCTCGTCAGAGTTCGGTATCAGCGACTACTCCAAATATTCTCCATCTTAATAATACGTTGGAAAGTATGAATGGTAGTTCGGCCTCTCATACACCATCGGCAGCCTCAACTCCTGTGATAAAACGTGCCTCCCTGTCCGATCGACGCAATTTGCGCTCTATTCACACACGCAGCTCTCCCCGAATAGGACCACCAGCCCAGGCAAATTTTAGCAAAACCACACGTTCGCAGAGTACAGGGACCAACCTGGCAGCTCCACCGCCATCACCCAAAATGATCAATGCTGCTGCTGCAGTTGCAGCTGCGGCAACAAGGGCTAGGTCTTTGATTACGCAACAGCGAGCTGCACAAGCCAATGGAACAGCATCGGTGGTGTCCGCGGTTTTCGGTAAACGGGTGAATCTGAGAAGTAATGGCAGTATCGAGACAGCAAATGGTCAACATCAAACACTAAGAGGTCGCATAGTAAAGAAATTTAAGCAATAGACCAAAAATAGATATATTCCAAAAAAATAACGACAAGTCCTGGATAGAGGTTTCTACTTGAGGTTTCGAACTGAAAAAGCTTTATAATGTTCTGCTAATGTTCGTTTCTCTTAATCATTGTGGAGACAACAATGTCACATTAAAAAAAACAACCCTGAAAAGCTTTATAGACAAAAAGAGATGCATTTTTTTTGTCCATTGATCTTTTGAACTAGAAAGAATAGAAATTTCCACGATCACAAGATTTATGAAAATATAAGTGTATCATGTCTTACATTATGAAATATATTGTCAAGATCTGGGACCGTGGAATTTTCAAAACTCGAGTGCTATAAAAAATTTTTTATACCAAAAAAAAAATTAAAAAATTAAAGCTTTAAACGATTTTATCGATAAACTTTTAAGCTCTTAAGCTTACTAGGGATAAAATAATTTAGATCTTTAGCTATAAAAAAAAAAACAATAATAATTTTGGGGTCCTACAATGATTTGGGTTAAGAACGTAAACATGAACAATACTCTTGCTACTGAGAAAGGGTCATGATGAATGTGTAGTACAAAATAATTAAATAAATTATGGTGTATATTTGCATAACACAATAAAAACAAAAACTATATACACCCATGAATACATAGAGATATATATTTATATTATATATAAAAACATTTATTTATATTCTCCCAAATAATAATTTGTAATTTTAATCAAAAACGATATGATATAAGTTTTTTTTATCATTAATATTTTTTTTTAAATTAGTTTTATTATTTGTTTTTGTATTTTTTGCAATACATCGATTTTACAAATCACAATCATTTTTTTATACAAATATCAATCAATACACCGCCTAACATCTTGTACATTAATTCCATAAAAAAATTATGTATATTCTATTTCCCCAAAAAGCAAACCAATCTTAGAGGAAACATCATTTAATTGAATTAAGCTATTTTTTAAAAAACTATTCTATAGATTAATATTTTATTTTTCACTTTCAACTCAATTATTCTCCATAATAACACCAATAAAAATCAAACATAGAAAAAGACGCTATAGCTTTTACAAGATTTATCATTTAAGTTTATAATAAAACAAAGCAACATTTAATCAAAATAAATTCAAAACTTTTTCCTCACTTTATGTTACAAAAAAATAAAACCTATTCATACTATTCAATTTTATATGGTATTTGTAGATAATTTTTAATACTTCTATGTTTTAGTATTTTTTTTTTTGCAATTTCAAAATTACATTTGTTTTATGTCTTTACCACAAATCTAAAAAGAAAAGTTCAATAAATTATATGTAAGTGTGGTTTTTAAATGTATATCTTTAGATTAGAAAAAAATAAGCCATAGAACTAACTTTATTAATATAAATTCATAAGCAAATCGTTTAATGAGAAAACTTACAAATGCTAAAAAAAATCGAAAAATAAAATATTTTTTCAGAAAATTAATATAAATTATAAAAATCGGTTGTTTTCTTTTGTAAAGGGGTCAAGTGTGCAAAATTTGATTGAAATCGGTTCAGATTTAGATATAGCTCCCATATATATCTTTCGCCCGATATGGACTAATATGGTCCTACAAGCCAGAGTTTTGGCCCAATTTGGTTGAAATTTTGCACAGGGAGTAGATTTAGCATTGTAGCTATGCGTGCCAAATTTGGTTGAAATCGATTCAGGGGGCTAATCACGGCATTCGATATCGAGAACTTTTGATCGAAATCTAAATTTTTCGGATCACGGGAGTCGATATCGAGTTTTTTTGATCGACAATTTTTTCGATTGGTAAATTGCAATCGTAAAACATTTTTTACTTGTTTTTTAAATTGTTTTCGCCATATAGGAATAGTAAATATATTAGTTTTAGTTCGAATTGTTGCAAGTTTGTAGTAAATTTACATATAATGAACATATTTTGAATATTTAAGACTAATGCAACTCCAATAAAAGTTCAACAAAAATTGGTCATAGTCGAGTTCGGCAGCGAGCATCCTAACTTGGCAAAGAACCATATATAAAGTGAACATGCTAGATCGATATCCAAGAGATTGTGATCAACCAAATACCGTACCATTCTGTGACAACATAACGCTTCTGGACCACCTTGTAAGAATAGTGAATGATGAAGGCTTCCACTGGCAAAAAGTTTTAAGATGGCAGACAATTGTAAAGCGATAAAATTGATGTTGACGTGCCACCAAAAATTATTTTCCATTTGAACGCCTCCTTCGTCAGCCGAAATCGTCCATTGAGCCTCCAAAGGTGACTTCCTAACAGTGCACACAATTTCAAACCCATGTACCTACACCAATAACAATGCGCACTTTTATTCCTTATTTGTCGCCGAATTATTTTATATTTATCTCATTCTCCAATTAGGAAGGAATTCGGAGGAGATATGGGTCCTCAAGATATAATGCAATACAAATTTCTTTTTTACTTTGAAATCTTCATTCTATATTGTGTCACTAACTTAATTTTGTCATTTCATTTTGTTCTGCTTCGTTTTTTGCTGTTGGCAATGCTAGGGAAATTGCATCAAATTTCGATCGAATGCCGTGATCCAAACTTTTAATCGTATCGACAATTTTTTCGATACGATTATGAATTCGATATCGAATGCCGTGATTAGCCCCCAGATTTAGATATAGCTCCCATATATAGCTTTCGCCCGATATGCACTTATATGGACCCAGAAGCCAGAGTTTTATCCCGATTAGCTTGAAATTTTGCACAAGGAGTACAATTGGTAGTATAGTCATGTGTGCCAAATTTGATTGAAATCGGTTCAGATTTAGATATAGCTTCCATATATATTTTTCGCCCGATATGGACTTATATGGCCCCAGAAGCCAGAGTTTTGGCCCAATTTGGTTGAAATTTTGCACTAGGAGTACAATTAGTAATATAGTCATGTGTGCCAAATTTGATTGAAATCGGTTCAGCTATATCTAAAGCTTCCATATATATTTTTCGCCCGATATGGACTTATATGGCCCCAGAAGCCAGAGTTTTGGCCCTATTTGGTTGAAATTTTGCACTAGGAGCACAATTAGTAGTGTAGTTAATTGTATTCAATTTGATTGAAATCGATTCAGATTTAGATATAGCTCCCATATATATCTTTCGCCCGATATGGACTAATATGGTCCTAGAAGCCAGAGTTTTGGCCCAATTTGGTTGAAATTTTGCACTAGGAGTACAATTAGCAGTATAGCCAAGTGTGCCAAATTTGATTGAAATCGGTTCAGATTTAGATATAGCTCCCATATATAGCTTTCGCCCGATTTACACTCATATGGCCACAAAGGCCAATTTTTTACTCCAATTTAGTTGAAATTTTGCACAGGGAGTATAATTAGCATTGTAGCTGTGCGTGCCAAATTTGGTTGGAATCGGTTCAGATTTAGATATAGCTCCCATATATATGTTTTTCGGATTTCGACAAAAATGGTCAAAATACCCACATTTTCCTTGTAAAATCGCCTCTGCTTAGTCGAAAAGTTGTAAAACACAATTGACGGATGTGGTATGGTATCGAAAATTTAGATCTACAAAGTGGTGCAGGGTATAATATAGTCGGCCCCGCCCGACTTTAGACTTTCCTTACTTGTTTTACAATAAAAAATTTTATTTGCAAATGGTCGAAATGTTACATTTAACTTATTTTTATTAAAAATAATTTAAAATGTTATGATAAACAAGAAAATAGTTTTGTCTGTAGTCGCTTGTTTTTAATAACATTTAGCTCCGTATCAGGGGATTTTCAAACCAGTGTTATTTAAGTGTAGTGCTGCAACCCCTACCATACCAATAAAATTGGTGGTGTTGTCATCAAACATGTTTGAGCGAACCATAGAGAATGGTATAAGCCACTATGGTATACTAACCTTTGGTAAAAGAAATGAAAAACAAAACCTCAAGTTGTATTCAATATTTTTTCTTATTTTGTTTAAAATTCGAACTGTACTTAAGAATGTGTTTTTTTTTATTTTTATATTTAAATATTTTAGCCGTTTCTTTGTCTGCAAAGATTTAGTGAAAGGTTTGTGTTTATTTTTAATTTTAAGGAATTTCTGTTTAAAGGTTGTATTTGTTATAAATAAAGTAAATTATAACATATCAGACAAAGGCATGGAACAACTAAAATGTGACATTAATGCGAAACGTTAACAGGGAGAAAATAAAACGAATGTATCACAAACATTCGACACTAGACTGGCCAAACAAATATTGTTTTGAAGTACCTTACGAGATGGAGATAGCTTTGAGTAATGAGTTATGGATGGGCCCCATGCAGGAAGACGTCGGCCATTAACGAACTTGTCCTCGGTAGAGGTGAACACAGGGATTGATGTAAAAATTGTTCATATGGGCGGGCGACTGAAATTTTGCTGCTGTATCTACACGCTCACAAAAAATCGCTTCTGTAACATATACTCCCAAACATATTTTGCTTCAAGCATATACATTTTTGGGTATTGCCCAAACATTTATATGTTTGATCTCTTCCAATATATAATATGTTTGAAAGCATATTAGTCTAAACAATATATGTTTGGGTACTCTAAGTTCCAAACATTTTGTATTTTTGCATCCAAATTCAATAATGTTGTCTTCCAAAAAACAATATGTTATTATGTGAACATATAATATGTTTGGAAGCATTTTGCACCCAAAAATATTATATGCTTAAAAAAAATTCTCCCAAACAATATTGTGCTCAAAATTTTATTTATTTATTTATATATTTACAATCATAACGAATTATGAAAATAAACAGGTAATATAGGTGCTAACAACATAGGTTTTCGACCTGAATGTTCAAAATGTTGTTTCTGCCCAATTGTATATTCCCCCACATCTTTCTCACTTCCACGAGATTTTTTAGTTCTTAGCACCTTTTTCTGTAATACAAACATTGTAGAAGAAATTATTCAATTGTATGATTTTTTTTATTTTAATTTTACCTTTTGCCGGACGGGGATTCGAACAGCGGACCACACAGTTTGTAAGGATCAAAGAAGTAGCTGATCAATTGCCCAAGGAAAAATAAAATGTTAATTTTGTAATAACAAGCAACAACCACCAACATAATTCAATATCGCTCCCTGTTAAATAGCGCTCCAAGCTACTAAACACATATATGTTTATAGGCTATTTCTAAATTAATATATGTTTGCATCCAAGCATATTATATTTACAAACATTTTATGTCCCAAACATAATATGTTCTAACATATTAACATATATGTCCCAAACATGTTATGCTAGTTTATGAACATTATATGCTTGCACTCAAAAATATTGTGTTTAAAAATTTGTGTTCCAAACATATAATGTTTATAGCCAAACATATGAAAAACAGCCTTTTTCATCCGTGTATGATTTGTCGTATAAATTCTAGTCGGCATTTCATATAGAATTATTGAGGATGTAGTCATTTGACATAAATCTCTCAATACTTGAAATATCTATCTGAAGATCACATAAGATGGAGTTAGCTGCCTTATCTAAATAAAGCTTCATGCGAGAAAATAAAAATTTATTATTTTCTTAACGGTACAAAGAGAAGGAATATGATCACCTCAAACGTGTTTAAAGAGCAAAATGTTATTTTTGGACGGGGAACATGTAAAATGTTTGTCGCAAAAATGTTATTTTCTTGAAAATTTTGTATCTGATTTCGACCACCATGTATATGTTTGCCGAGAAAAGAACATTTTTGCCACAAAAATGTTCCATGTTCATTGTCTAAAAATAACATTTTGCTCTGCGTGTATCAAGTCTGATTTTGAAGAATGATGCGAAGGGGGGTTTCCAACCTGTGGTTTTACTATATAAAAATGTTTTTTAATTTTTTATAGAAAAGGTGTATAATTCCGAGGAAAGGTTTATTGGCTGATAATCTGCTGCCAATTTAAAGAAACAGGTTTTATGGCCGATTACTACTTAGAGGATGTGAGCGCGTGAGTGAAATTAGAAAATGACAAAATTAGTATACCCTCCACCATAGGATAGGGGGGTATACTAACTTTGTCAATTTCTTTTGCAACACATTGAAATATTAACCTCAGACCCCATAAAGTATATACGTTATGTACATATAATATGGGTCGTGGTGAAATTCTAGGACCATCTAGCTATGTCCGTCCGTCTGTTTAAATCACGCTAACTTCACGCAAAAAACTAATTCTTTCCTCCCAAACGAAATTTTAGACAAACAAAGTTCGTTTCTCATTTGCTTTTCGTTGATAGGAAGTGTATTTGGAAGAAAAGTATATACTTTTTGTGATAAACGTTTATTCTTTTTCAGGATGTAAAAACAATTTCATAAAGACTAACTCAAAAAAAAATGTTTCTGGCTAATTGCATTTTCCCTCACATCTTTCTCACTTCACGAAGTTTTTTTAGTTCTTAGCACATTTTTCTGTAATACAAACAATGTAGAAGAAATTATATGATTTTATAAATTTGAAATTTTTTTTTACCTTTCGCCTGGACGGAGAATCGAATCGCGGGCCATGCAATTTGTAAGCCAACACACTATCCACTAAGCTATGTTGCCGTTATTGTCATCAATAGACAATTACCCATAGAAGTTATATTTATATAGCTTACCGTGCGGCGCCCACGAGCCAATTAAACAAAGTTTATTTAACAGAAAAATACATTTAGTTGGGCACCGTGGAGCAGTGGTTGCTACGTCCGACTTGCATGCCAAGGGTCGTGGGTTCGATCCCTGCTAAGATCAAAGTTTTTTTTATACCCCCCATCATAGGATGGGGGTATATTAACTTTGTCATTCCGTTTGTAACACATCGAAATATTGCTCTAAGACCCCATAAAGTATATATATTCTGGGTCGTGGTGAAATTCTGAGTCGATCTAAGCATGTCCGTCCGTCCGTCCGTCTGTTGAAATCACGCTAACTTCCGAACGAAACAAGCTATCGACTTGAAACTTGGCACAAGTAGTTGTTATCGATGTAGGTCGGATGGTATTGAAAATGGGCCATATCGGTCCACTTTTACGTATAGCCCCCATATAAAGGGACCCTCAGATTTGGCTTGTGGAGCCTCTAACAGAAGCATATTTCATCCGATCCGGCTGAAATTTGGTATATGGTGTTGGTATATGGTCTCTAACAAACATGTAAAAATTGGTCCACATCGGTCCATAATTATATATAGCCCCCATATAAACCGATCCCCAGATTTGGCTTGCGGAGCCTAAAAGAGAAGCAAATTTCATCCGATCCGGCTGAAATTTGGTACATGGTCTTGGTATATGGTTTCTAACAACCATGCAAAAATTGGTCCATATCGGTCCTTAATTATATATAGCCCCCATATAAACCGATCCCCAGATTTGTGGAGCCTCTAAGAGAAGCATATTTCATCCGATCCGGCTGAAATTTGGTACATGGTGTTGGTATATGTTCTCTAACAATCATGCGAAAATTGGTCCACATCGGTCCATAATTATATATAGCCCCCATATAAACCGATCCCCAGATTTGGCTTGCGGAGCCTCAAAGAGAAGCAACTTTCATCCGATCCGGCTGAAATTTGGTACATGATGTTGGTATATGGTCTCTAACAACCATGCAAAAATTGGTCCACATCGGTCCATAATTATATATAGACCCCATATAAACCGATCTCCAGATTTGGCTTGCGAAGCCTCAAAGAGGAGCAAATTGCATCCGATCCGGCTGAAATTTGGTACATGGTATTGGTATATGGTCTCTAACAACCGTGCAAAAATTGGTTCACATCGGTCCATAATTATATATAGCCCCCATATAAACCGATCCCCAGATTTGGCTTGCGGAGCCTCAAAGAGAAGCAAATTTCATCCGATCCGGCTGAAATTTGGTACATGGTGTTGGTATATGGTCTCTAACAACCGTGCAAAAATTGGTCCATATCGGTCCTTAATTATATATAGCCCCCATATAAACCGATCCCCAGATTTGGCTTGTGGAGCCTCTAAAAGAAGCAAATTTCATCCGATCCGGCTGAAATTTGGTACATGATGTTGGTATATGGTCTCTAACAACCATGCAAAAATTGGTCCACATCGGTTCATAATTATATATAGCCCCCATATAAACCGATCCCCACATTTGGCTTGCGAAGTCTCCAAGAGAAGCAAATTTCATCCAATCCGGTTGTAATTTGGTACATGGTATTGGTATATGGTCTCTAACAACCGTGCAAAAATTGGTTCACATCGGTCCATAATTATATATAGCCCCCATATAAACCGATCCCCAGATTTGGCTTGCGGAGCCTCAAAGAGAAGCAAATTTCATCCGATCCGGCTGAAATTTGGTACATGGTGTTGGTATATGGTCTCTAACAACCGTGCAAAAATTGGTCCATATCGGTCCTTAATTATATATAGCCCCCATATAAACCGATCCCCAGATTTGGCTTGTGGAGCCTCTAAAAGAAGCAAATTTCATCCGATCCGGCTGAAATTTGGTACATGATGTTGGTATATGGTCTCTAACAACCATGCAAAAATTGGTCCACATCGGTTCATAATTATATATAGCCCCCATATAAACCGATCCCCACATTTGGCTTGCGAAGTCTCCAAGAGAAGCAAATTTCATCCAATCCGGTTGTAATTTGGAACATGGTGTTAGTATATGATCTTTAACAGCCGTGGCAGAATTGGTCCATATCGGTCCATAATTATATATAGCCCCCATATAAAACGTTCTCCAGATTTGACATCCGGAGCCTCTTGGAGGAGCAAAATTCATCCGATCCGGTTCAAATTAGCAACGTGGTGTTAGTATATGGTCGCTAACAACCATACCAAAATTGGTCCAATCACACAAAAATTGGTCCATATCGGTTCATAATCATGGTTGCCACTAGAGCCAAAAATAATCTATCAAAATTTTATTTCTAGAGAAAATTTTGTCAAAATTTTATTTCTAGAGAAAGTTTTGTTAAAATTTTATTCGGTTCATAATAAAATTTTCATCATTGTCAAAATTTTATTTCTATAGAAAATTTTGTCAAAATTTTATTTCTATAGAAGATTTTGTTCAAATTTTATTCGGTTCATAATCGTGGTTGCCACTCGAGCCAAAAATAATCTACCAAGATTTTCTGGATTTCTGGATGGCAGTGTTTAGAAGAAGTTTCTACGCAATCCATGATGGAGGGTACATAAGCTTCGGCCTGACCGAACTTACGGCCGTATATACTTGTTTACATATATGCCGGATATGGTCGGAAGATTCCGAAAAAATTTTCAACATTATATTCTAGTATATAAAATTTTTACTATGAATTGTAAAATGTGTCTTATTGAAGACCTAAAGTCAGAAAAGAACAGTGTTTGATACGAAACGAAATGGACTGTGTTGTCCATATATATATATATATATATATATATATATATATATATATATATATATATATATATATATATATATATATATATATATATATATATATATATATATATATATATATATATATATATATATATATATATATATATATATATATATATATATATATATATATATATATATATATAAATTCTGAGTCGATCTGAGCATGTCCGTCCGTCTGTTGAAATCACGCTAACTTCCGAACGAAACAAGCTATCTACTTGAAACTTGGCACTTGTTATTGATGTAAGTCGGATGGTATTGCAAATGGGCCATATCGGTCCACTTTTACGTATAGCCCCGATCATCCGATCCGGCTGAAATTTGGTACATGGTGTAAGTATATGGTTTCTGATGACCATGCAAAAATGGTCCACATCGGTTCATAATTATATAGAGCGCCCATATAAACCGATCGCCAGATTTGACCTCCGGAGCCTCTTGTAAGACCAAAATTCATTTGATTCAGTGGTGCTAATATATGGCCTCAAACACCCATGCAAAAATTGGTCGAAATCGGTCCATAATTATATATAGCCCCCATATAAACCGATCCCCAGATTTGACCTCCGGAGCCCCTTGGAAGGTCAAAATTCATCCGATTCGGTTGAAATTTGGTACGTGATGTCAGTATATGTTATCCAACAACCATACAGGAATTGGTTCATATCAGTCCATAATTATATATAGCCACCATATAAACCGATCCCCAGATTTGACCTCCGGTGCCTTTTGGAGAAGCAAAATTCATCCGATCTGGTTGAAATTTGTTACGTGGTAGTATTTAATATTTAACAGCCATGCCAAAAGTGGTCCATATCAGTCCATAATCATATATAGCCCCCATATAAAGCGATCCCGAGATTTGGTTTTGGAGCCTCTTGGAGGAGCAAATTTCAGCCGGGTCAGTTGAAATTTGATACGTGGTGTTAGTATATGGCCGTTAACAACCATGCCTAACTCGGTCCATATCGTTATATATAGCCCTCAGATAAATCGATCCACAATCACACAAAAATTGGTCCATATCAAGTTCATAATTGTATATAGCCCCCATATGAGCGACCCCCATATTTCAATTCTGGCTCTCTATCACGTACGGACTAATTCACAATTTAGAAAACGATATTAAGAAGTTTTAAGATACCGCAACCCAAGTAAATCGATTGTGGATGACAGTCTTTCGTAGAATTTTCTACGTAATCCATGGGGGAGGGTACATAAGATTCGGCCTGGCCGAACTTACGGCCGTATATACTTGTTTAAATTTATCAATTTAGAAATATAAAATTTTTTGCAATCAATTCCTTGAATCTTTTACATTCATAATTTGGCAAGACTTGATCAGAATATAATCGTCTTCATAAATATATTTGTACTTTTAAATTAGTGATTTGGTGAAAAAACGAACATAATGCTAACCTTAAATAAGTCGATAAAGTCATGTCCTCTATAGTGGACATCGGTAGCCAAAGGTTGCAAAATTTATACAACCGTTTTAATAGTATTAAACAAAAAATGTTATATGGTATGGAAAAATTCGAAATTATTGTAAAAAGGAGATTGTATGGGGCTCTGAAAATCCCATAGAAGTTGGAAAAATATCTTCACATCTTTGAGATTTTAAGGAACTCAACTCAATTTTGGTTAAAAGGATTCAAGCACTGAAAAATACTTATTTTCTGGTTAACAGGTTTGTAAAACAAACAAATCTTTATTTTAACATATATAAATAAAATTCCAACCTTAGGGAGTTTTAATAGAGGACTTAATACTCGATTTGCGATTTTGAACTTGTAAACCAGCACTCAAAAAAATTGAACTCTCCAAGCCAATTTAACTTTATTTTAGTTCATTGAATTATTATGTTTGGAGAATATTTCCTTTACTCCAATACGTACGTTAGTTAAATTAACTAAAAAACGAGAAAAAATATACACAAATTAAGCGTAAAGATTTACTAAATTCGTATTTTTCACAAAATATTTCATTATTTCTTTAAATTTGAAAATGTTTTCTTTAAATTTGAAAATGTTTTCTTTAAATTTGTAAATAAAATAAATAAATTTAATAAAATAAAAAAAATAAAAAATACTTTCAAAAGTAAAACAAAAATAATTTTGCTATGGCTACTTTTAATTCAGTAGTGAAAGGGTTAAAGACGATTTCATTAATTTTAAAGAATTTTTCAAAATTATTATATTAGTCAAATAAAATTACTTAGTCAAATAAAATTTTCTTTTCGCATTTGTATTTTAAGGACATAAAATCTTTGGCAGTATTTGTGTCAGTGTGGTCGGATGTGATCTATTGCCAAAACGTTTTCTTTTTTGTATTGACTAAGTTATAATAAAATACTGAAGAAACAAAAATGTATAGAAGTTTCTTCCAATGTATACTGTGATAAATTGCTATCGATTATTTTTATAATTTACATATGACGTAATAATGTAACATGGAGAACTTTTTAGTATTGGCGAGTGGTATTTGTTTTAGTTAGAATTTAATTGTTTAATCAATGTTGAAAGCTCACATTCAGGAGGCTCATTGGTCACGATTATTAATGTTACCAGGTGTTTTATTTCCATACTCTTGAAGAGAACAACAAAAAACTAAATACTACTGAAACATGTCAAAATCAAGTGCAATATTATATAATTTATTGTTGATATTAATAAGAGAGATAGGAGAAAAAACAAAACATTTTACTTTTACTTCATCGTGATTTAATTGAGTACATGGGTTACAGACAGTATTAGGAAATGTAAGCCTTGTATTAGTTATAAAAAATTACGATTTCGAAGCAGGTAAATAACTGGAAGCCTACTTCCGCAATTATGGATATTTTGCTTTGATTTAATCGCAAAAAGTAAAAAAATATAGTACACGAGAAACAATTGACAGAAGAATTCTCCGTATTTCTTCTTCAAGTATCAAATTTTAATTCAATGCTCTTAAAATTGGTTTAGGCTTTGGGTTGATTAGCCATCTGTACCAAAGCCCAAAACTATGAAAATATGCGGAATAAAGAAACATGTTTTAAGACTATGGGTGGCGAATCTACCGAGTGGCTGATATGTAATGTTACAAAGTAAAGTGCCATATTATTTTTAATTTTTTTGTTGAAAAGCAAAAAAATATCGGAAATAATATAAAATTTTAAAATTTGTTAGAATTGGGTACCCTTGGTAGGAATTACGGCCTTCTTACGACCGATAATGCCATAATATGCTGCACGAAAGTGGCTCTGCGCCTTGAAAAAAATTTTAAAAACAAAGAAAGGAAAGTTCATAATCTTTGCTTTAAATAACTATTTTTATACCTTCCCCCAGCGTTGCCAGAATTGTTTCACCAAAAACCGCTACATTTGCCAAAAAAAAAAAAAAACTAAAAAAGCTACAAAATTCTAAAAAAATAGCTAGAAACAAGTATATACGGCCGTAAGTTCGGCCATGCCTAAGCTTATGTACCCTCCACCATGGATTGCGTAGAAACTTCTTCTAAACACTGCCATCCACAATCAAATTGAACCGGATCGGATACATTTTGCTCCTCCAAGAGGCTCCGGATATATATATATATATATATATATATATATATATATATATATATATATATATATATATATATATATATATATATATATATATATATATATATATAATTTTATTATTATAGACCGATATGGACCAATTTTTGTACGGTTGTTAGAGACCATATACCAACACCACACGCAAAAAAATAATTCTTTCCTCCCAAACGAAATTTTAGACAAACAAAGTTCGTTTCTCATTTGATTTTCGCTGTAAGGAAGTGTATTTGGAAGAAAAGTATATACTTTTTGTGATAAATGTTTATTCTTTTCCAGGATGTAAAAACAATTTCATAAAGACTAACTCAAAAAAAAAATTTTCTGGCTAATTGCATTTTACCTCACATCTTTCTCACTTCCACGAAGATTTTTAGTTCTTAGCACCTTTTTCTGTAATACAAACAATGTAGAAGAAATTATACGATTTTATGAATTTTTAAAATTTTTTTTTACCTTTCGCCTGGACGGAGAATCGAACCGCGGACCATGCACTTTGTAAGCCAACACACTAACCACTGAGCTATGTACCTGTTATGGTCATCAATAGATAAATATCCATATAAGTTATATTTATATAGCATAGCTTGCGGCGCCCACGAACCGAATAAACAAAGTTTATTTAACAGAAACAAACATTTAGTTTGGCACCGTGGAGCAGTGGTTGCTACGTCCGACTTGCATGCCAAGGGTCGTGGGTTCGATTCCTGCTTCGACCAAAGTTTTTTTTGTTTTTTTTTTTTTTTTACATATATTCCAGATATGTTCGGAAGATTCCGAAAAAATGTTCAACATTACATTGTAGTATATTAAATTTTGAACTGTAAAATGTGTCTTATTAAAGACCTAAAGTCAGAAAAGAACAGTGTTTGATATAAACGAAATGGACTGTGTTGTTGTTTCAAAAATAAATTTTTTTATTGAAAAAATAAAAATTTTGGAACAAACGATTTTTTTTGGTGATAGAAATTTAAAATTTTCGAAGCAATTCAAAAAACTCTAACAAAAGAAAAACGTTTTCGGTACACGTTTTCCAAACGTTTTTTTCTTTGCGTGCATGTACCAAATTTCTGCCGGATCGTATGAAATTTGCTTCTCTTTGAGGCTCCGCAAGCCAAATCTGGGGATCGGTTTATATGGGGGCTATATATAATTGTGAACCGATGTTGACCAAGTTTTGCATGGATGTTAGGGACCATATACTAACACCACGTTCCACATTTGAAACGGATCGAATGAATTTTGCTCCTCCAAGAGGCTCCGGAGGTCAAATCTGGAGAACGGTTTTTTGCACGCTTGTTAGAGACCATATACCAACACCATGTCCAAATTTCAGCCGGATCGGATGAAATTTGCTTCTCTTTGAGGCTCTGAAACCCAAATCTGGGGATCGGTTTATATGGGGGCTATATATAATTATGGACCGATGTGGATATGTATTTTAAGTGAAATGAAGCCTTTAAGTTTGCTAAAATTCAATCAAAAATGTAACTTTTGATACAAAAAAGTGTAGCTTTTTATACCCTCCACTATAGGATGGGGGGTATATTAACTTTGTCATTCCGTTTGTAACTCATCGAAATATTGCTCTGAGACCCCATAAAGTATATATATTCTGGGTCGTGGTGAAATTCTGAGTCGATCTAAGCATGTCCGTCCGTCCGTCCGTCTGTTGAAATCACGCTAACTTACGAACGAAACAAGCTATCGACTTGAAACTAGGCACAAGTAGTTGTTATTGATGTAGGTTGGATGGTATTGCAAATGGGCCATATCGGTCCACTTTTACGTATAGCCCCCATATAAACGGACCCCCAAATTTGGCTTGCCAGGCCTCTAAGAGAAGCAAATTTCATCCGATCCGGCTGAAATTTGGTACATGGTGTTAGCATATGGTCTCTAACAACCGTGCAAAAATTGGTCCACATCGGTGCATAATTATATATAGCCCCCATATAAACCGATCCCCCGATTTGGCTTGCGAGGCCTCTAAGAGAAGCAAATTTCATCCGATCCGGCTGAAATTTGGTACGTGGTGTTAGTATAGGGTCTCTAACAACCGTGCAAAAATTGGTCCACATCGGTCTATAATTATATATAGCCCCCATATAAACCGATCACCAGATTTGACCTCCGGAGCCTCTTAGAAGACCAAAATTCATCTGATTCAGTTGAAATTTGGTACGTGGTGTTAATATATGGCCTCAAACTCCCATGCAAAAATTGGTCGAAATCAAACAACCATGCAGGAATTGGTTCATATCAGTCCATAATTATATATAGCACCCATATAAACCGATCCCCAGATTTGACCTCCGGTGCCTTTTGGAGAAGCAAAATTCATCCGATCTGGTTGAAATTTTGTACGTGGTGGTAGTATATGATATTTAACAACCATGCCAAAAGTGGTTCATATCAGTCCATAATCATATATAGTCCCCATATAAACCGATCCCGAGATTTGGTTTTGGAGCCTCTTGGAGGAGCAAATTTCATCCGAGTCAGTTGAAATTTGGTACATTGTGCTAGAATATGGCCGTTAACAACCATGCCTAACTAGGTCCATATCGGTCTATAGTTATATATAGCCCTCAGATAAATCGATCACCAATCACACAAAAATTGGTCCATATCAATAATTGTATATAGCCCCCATATAAGCGACCCCCATATTTCAATTCTGGCTCCCTACGTACCGTGCAAAAGTCCATATCGATTCGTAATTATTTGTAGACTTACCTACACATACTTTTTTTGTCTAATGTATACCACGTATGGACTAACACACAATTTAGAATTTAAGATACCACAACCCAAGTAATTCGATTGTGGATGACAGTCTTTCGTAGAAGTTTCTACGCAATCCATGGTGGAGGGTACATAAGATTCGGCCTGGCCGAACTTACGGCCGTTTATACTTGTTTTGTCTAATATATACCACGTATGGGCTAACTTAAAATTGAAAAGACGATGTTAAGAAGTTTTAAGATACCTTGCCATCGGTACCCTCCATGGTGGAGGGTACACAAGATTCGGACTGGCCGAGCTTACGGCCGTATATACTGTCTTCTATAATTTTAGAAAATGAATCTTCGAAATTCGTGTCCCTTCGTTAAAGTCGTATATCTTTGAAGCAAGATAAACTTTTCCTTAAAGTAAAGAAACACATATTTGAATAAAAGAAATAATCTTTAAGTTAATTGAGATAGGTTAGGTTAGGTGGCAGTCCGATGTATCAGGCTCACTTAGACAATTCAGTCCATTGTGATACCACATTGGTGAACTTCTCTCTTCTTACTGAGTGCTGCCCGATTCCATGTTAAGCTCAATGACAAGGGACCTCCTTTTTATAGCCGAGTCCGAACGGCGTTCTACATTGCAGTGAAACCACTTAGAGAAACTTTGAAACCCTCAGAAATGTCACCAGCATTACTGAGGTGGGATAATCCACCGCTGAAAAACTTTTTGGTGTTCGGTCGAAGCAGGAATCGAACCCACGACCTTGTGTATGCAAGGCGGGCATGCTAACCATTGCACCACTGAGATATTGAATCTTAGAATTAAAAGGCTTCAAATATAGGCTAATACTTATTGTGAGTATTTTAAATATTTTTTAAAAGTTTTTTGAAATTAAGAAAATGTTAGCCTTATATTGGATGAGAATGCAAATTCGATAAATGAAATCTGTATCCTAATTTTAATTTTATAGAGCCTAGATAGCTCCCGAAATGTTCTTATTTCAAAGAATCTGCATATTTGGCTTGGAATCAATACCAAAATCCTTAAGAGAAGATCACAATCTTTGAATTCAAGTAAATTTTTGTTGAGTGTATCCCCTGGGTAATGTAGCTGTTATTGCCATCAACACACAATTATCAAAGCCCAAATAATGTATATGTCAAGAAGTTCTATTTATAGACCACATTATTGGGCACACACAAGTTGATGTATAGGAACTTTATTTGAAGATAACAAACAACTTTTAGACAAAGAAAGTTTAAAGAACTATCGACGTCTTTTCTCTGAGTATAGCACATCGAAATATTTAATAAGAAATCAAAGCATCATTATACATATTAGCCACATGAATTCTTTCAGTTATACCAAATTAAAAAATTTCCTTTGAATTTTACCACAATTTACTTTAATTTTCCATTTCTATTGGTTAGGTGTTATTTTTATACTCCTTTTTTATGCAAGTAATACATTCAATTTCTCAAGAAAATATTAAGAGTCGCATGGAAAAGTTATATTTGGGCAGTCACACGATGAAAGCAGTTGTAATTGACTAAATTAAACTCTTATTCATAAATTGTATGTGAATTAAATTAAAATGTTGTTAGGCTATTAACACTCACGTGATTTATTTAAGTACATTCAAACGTACAAACCGTTGTGATTCACTAAACGCTTTGGAGAGTAAACCACATATTTTAATCGATTTCTATAATTAATACATAAAAAAAAATGTTTCAAAATTAACACATTTTATACGTCATATGCAAATTTTTGGAAATATGTGACGACAAAAAATGTTTTTTTTTTTCTTAGGAAACCCCCCATCATATTTGCATTTATGAAATTTAAATTTGCTAGATGACGTAGAAAATTTAATATTTTTGATGTCTTGTATTTGAATATTTAATTTCCAGTTTCTTGTTTTTTTTTGGCATGCCGCATCAAATATACTAATCTGAAAATTTCCAAGATGTGGTTTGGATTTGGCTGATGGGTTATGAAATGCCTGGTGCTTTTATGAATAATTAACAATTTAATTTGTTTAATTGTATGACCTGAAAACACGTCGAACTTTGTTTACCAAAAAAATATATATGGCCGTAAGTTCGGCCAGGCCGAATCTTATGTACCCTCCACCATGGATTGCGTAGAAACTTCTACGAAAGACTGTCATCCACAATCGAATTACTTGGGTTGTGTTATCTTAAAACTTCTTAACATCGTTTTCTAAATTGTGAGTTAGTCCATACGTGGTATATATTAGACAAAAAAGGTATGTATAGGTACGTCTACAAATAATTACGAATCGATATGGACCTTTGCACGGTACGTAGAGAGCCAGAATTGAAATATGGGGTGGCTTATATCGGGGCTATATAGAATTATGAACTTGATATGGGACAATTTTTGTGTGATTGGGGATCGATTTATCTGAGGGCTATATATAACTATAGACCGATATGGACCTAGTTAGGCATGATTGTTAACGGTAATATACTAGCACAATGTCCCAAATTTCAACTGACTCGGATGAAATTTGCTCCTCCAAGAGGCTCCAAAACCAAATCTCGGGACCGGTTTATACACGGATGAAAAAGACTGTTTTTCATATGTTTGGCTATAAACATTATATGTTTGGAACACAAATTTTTAAACACAATATTTTTGAGTGCAAGCATATAATATTCATAAACTAGCATAACATGTTTGGGACATATATGTTAATATGTTAGAACATATTATGTTTGGGACATAAAATGTTTGTAAATATAATATGCTTGGATGCAAACATATATTAATTTAGAAATAGCCTATAAACATATATGTGTTTAGTAGCTTGGAGCGCTATTTAACAGGGAGCGATATTGAATTAAGTTGGTGGTTGTTGCTTGTTATTACAAAATTAACATTTTATTTTTCCTTGGGCAATTGATCAGCTACTTCTTTGATCCTTACAAACTGTGTGGTCCGCTGTTCGAATCCCCGTCCGGCAAAAGGTAAAATTAAAAAAAAAAAATAAAATCATACAATTGAATAATTTCTTCTACACTGTTTGTATTCCAGAAAAAGGTGCTAAGAACTAAAAAATCTCGTGGAAGTGCGAAAGATGTGGGGGAATATACAATTGGGCAGAAACAAAATTTTGAGCATTCAGGTCGAAAACCTATGTTGTTAGCACCTATATTACCTGTTTATTTTCATAATTCATTATGATTGTAAATATATAATTAAATAAATAAAATTTTGAGCACAATATTGTTTGGGAGAATTTTTTTTAAGCATATAATATTTTTGGGTACAAAATGCTTCCAAACATATTATATGTTCACATAATAACATATTGTTTTTTGGAAGACAACATTATTGAATTTGGATGCAAAAATACAAAATGTTTGGAAGTTAGACTACCCAAACATATATTGTTTAGACCAATATGCTTTCAAACATATTATATATTGGAAGAGATCAAACATAGAAATGTTTGGCCAATACCCAAAAATGTATATGCTTGAAGCAAAATATGTTTGGGAGTATATGTTACAGAAGCGATTTTTTGTGAGCGTGTATGGGGGCTATATATGATTATGTACTGATATGGACCACTTTTGGCATGGTTGTTAAATATCATATACTACCACCACGTACAAAATTTCAACCAGATCGGATGAATTTTGCTTCTCCAAAAGGCTCCAGAGGCCAAATCTGGGGATCGGTTTATATGGGGGTTATATATAATTATAGACTGATATGAACCAATTCCTGCATGGTTGTTGGACCCCATATACTAACATCACGTACCTAATTTCAACCGAATCGGATGAATTTTGCTCTTCCAAGGGGCTCCAGAGGTCAAATCTGGGGATCGGTTTATATCGGGCCTATATATAATTATTGACCGATTTCGACCAATTTTTACATGGGTGTTTGAGGCCATATATTAACACCACGTACCAAATTTCAACTTAACCAGATGAATTTTGGTCTTCCAAGAGGCTCCGGAGGTCAAATCTGGTGATCGGTTTATATGGGGGCTATATACAATTATGGACCGATGTAGACCAATTTTTGCATGGTCATTATAGACCATATACTGACATCATGTACCAAATTTCAGCCGCATCGGATGAAATTTGCTTCTCTTAGAGGCTCCGCAAGCCAAATCGGGGGATCGGTTTATATGGGGGCTATATATAATTATGGACCGATGTGGACCAATTTTTGCATGGTTGTTAGAGACCATATACTAACATCATGTACCAAATTTCAGCCCGATCGGATGAAATTTGCTTCTCTTAGAGGCTCTGCAAGCCAAATCGGGGGATCGGTTTATATGGGGGCTATACATAATTATGGACCGATTTGGACCAATTTTTGCATGGTTGTTAGAGACCATATACTAACACCAAGTACCAAATTTCAGCCGGATCGGATGAAATTTGCTTCTCTTAGAGCAATAGCAAGCCAAATTTGGGGGTCCGTTTATATGGGGACTATACGTACAAATGGACCGATATGGCCCATTTGCAATACCACCCGACCTACATCAATAACAACTACTTGTGCCAAGTTTCAAGTCGATAGCTTGTTTCGTTCGGAAGTTGGCGTGATTTCAACAGACGGACGGACGGACGGACATGCTCAGATCGACTCAGAATTTCACCACGACCCAGAATATATATACTGTATGGGGTCTTAGAAAAATATTTCGATGTGTTACAAACGGAATGACAAAGTTAATATACCCCCATCCTATGGTGGAGGGTATAAAAAAAAAAAAATATATATATATATATATATATATATATATATATATATATATATATATATATATATATATATATATATATATATATATATATATATATATATATATATATATATATATATACGTAAATTAATAAAAAACGTTATGGTCCAGGGTACTCTAATACTATGAAAATACATCAGCCAATTCATGATTTTGATATTATTTTGTGATCGTACACTGAAAAAAATATTGACCTAATATGGAAGTTTATGCAACTTAAATTTTAGGACTCAAAATTTACGCAATGCTAAGGACAAAATTCTTTAAAACAATGACATTTTAATTGAAAGAATGTTTATAATCCTTGCTTCAAAAATTATTTTCATTAAATTTAGGACACAAATCTTGAAATTTTGCGTCTCTCTGCTGAAGTTGTAGATCTTTGAAATAAGGCAAATTTTCCTTAAAATAAAGAAAAAAACATTTTTAATTTAAAGAAATCGTCTTTAACTCAGCTTGAATTTTTAAATTTAAGATAAAAACGCTTCAAATATAGGCTAAGACTTATTTTAAGGATTTGCATCTTTGGTTTAAAGTTTTTTTTTTAGCATTAAGAAAACTGTTTTTACTTTGAAGTACCTGGCATAATTTGAATTTTGAAATTGGAATTTGTTTGTACATAAATACCTTTATTAATATATCGCAAAAAGAAAATAAAAACTCAATGAATGAGATCTGTATCCAATTTTAATTTTATTGATCCTAGATTTAAAGCCAGGGAGGTTCGTAAAAAATGTCTTTCTTTTAAAGAAGCCGCATCTTTGGCTCAGAATCAATACCAAAATCCTTAAGGGAAGGTCAAAATCTTTGGATCCAAGTAAACTTTTTTTTGAGTGTAATAAGCCCACACAGAAAAAAGTGAACTGTTTGATAGATAGAATGAACTACCTTGTGGGAAAATTGAACTAAATTGCACACCACAATTTCAGATTTGCACAAAATGTTGTTGAAACCACACTAAAAAAACGCTTACTTGGATCCAAAGATTTTTACCTTCTCTTAAGGATTTTGGTATTGATTCCGAGCCAAAGATCCGGCTTCTTTAAAATAAAGACATTTTTAGCGACCTATCTGGCCTTCAATCTAGGATCAATAAAATTAAAATTAGGATTCAGATCTCATTTATCGAATTTTCATTTTCTTTTCGCGGTATATTAAAAAAGCTATTGACGTACAAACAAATGCCAGTTTAAAAATCCAAATTATAGTGGATACCTCAAAGTAAAAATGTTTTCTTAACTCCAAAAAAACTTTAAACCAAACATGCTAAATCCTCAAAATAAATCTTAGTCTATATTTGAAGCTTTTTTATCTTAAATCTAAAGATTTAATATTTCAGTTCATTTAAATACGATTTCTTTAAATCGAAAATGTATTTCTTTATTTTGAGGAAAATTTTCCTTAGTTAAAAGACATGCGACTTTAATGGAGGGACGTAAGTTTACAAAATTTGTGTCCTAAATTTAATGAAAAAATGTTTGAAGTAACTTCAATTTTAATTTTAATTGTTGTAATTAAAATGTCATTATTTTAAAGAAATTTGTCCTTAATGTTTGCTAAATTTCGCATCCTAAAATGTAGGTTGCATAATTTTTAATATCACGTAAATATTTTTTTCAGTGCAGGAAAATGTAATGTCCTGGTATACTTTTTAACTACAACTCACGAAATTACACCCTATCATATGAGAAAATTAACTAAAAGTAAAGAAAACAAACATTGGCACCAAATCATGACCATTTTAATCACACAGTAGTTTTGGTAATTGTACACTGAAATTTTTTTTTTCGAAAAATTTTCCAATTAAAGTCTGAGTTTTAAAAAATATTCAATTAAAAACTTAATTGATTCAACAATTTTTTATCAATTAATTTTTTAATTGACGTTCAATTAATTTTTTTATTGATACTATCATTTCTGTGATTGAGGACATTTCAATTAAAAATTAATTCGATCAATTAATTTTGTGATTGAAGACAAAAAATATTTTTTTGTGTGTACGAAAAATTTTTCCGGCTTTAGTTTATATTGTGTACGGTCATTGAACTTTATACCCATGTTTAGTTCATAAAATGTTTGAGACATACTTAACAATAGAAAATTTCATTAAACTGTGGAAATTTTCGTAAAAAAAATACAATTTAACTACCAACTAATTTCTTTTTTCTTTTGTAATTAAGATAAGTTAAATTCAGCGTTACATAAACTATGGAATATTTTTCATCTTGTCAGGGGGAATTCACACAAAAAAATATTTTTTTGTCTTCAATCACGAAATTAATTGATCCAATTAATTTTTAATGGAAATTTCTTCAATCACAGAAATGATAATATCAATTAAAAAATTAATAGAAAGTCAATAAAAACATTAATTGATCCAATTAAAAAATTTATTGATACTATTAATTTTCGTGATAGATTTTTTTCAATTAAAAAATTTGTTAAATTAATTAAGTTTTTAATTTAATATTTCTAAAACTCAATTAAGAAAAACTAAATTTTCCTGAATTTTTTTTCTATGCTCACTTTAATGCCAGGCACTAGGTTCTTGTTTCAATGTTAATATCTACTTTATCAGTATCAGTTAAACAATCACACGTAAAGATAAAACAGCATTTGGATAACAAATATTGCAAATATTGTTAATTTTATTATAATTTTTTCGAATTTCTTTGTTTATCCGCAAAATACTTTTTTGGTTAAAAATTTTAATTTTTGCAAAAAAACAAAATCTATTCCAAAACCGTAGTCCAATTCGTTTATATCAAACACTGTCCTTTTCTGACTCTTTTTATACCCTTCACCATAGGATGGGGGTATATTAACTTTGTCATTCCGTTTGTAACACATCGAAATATTGCTCTAAAACCCATAAAGTATATATATTCTGGGTCGTGTTGAAATTCTGAGTCGATTTGAGCACGTCCGTCCGTCCATCCGTCTGTTGAAATCACGCTAACTTCCGAACGAAACAAGCTATCGACGTGAAACTTGGCACAAGTAGTTGTTATTGATGTAGGTCGGATGGTATTGCAAATGGGCCACATCGGTCCACTTTTACGTATAGCCCCCATATAAACGGACCCCCAAATTGAAGATCCTCTAAGAGAAGCAAATTTCATCAGATCCGGCCGAAATTTGGTAAATGGTGTTAGTGTATGGTCTCTAACAACCATGCAAAAATTGGTCCACATCGGTCCATAATTATATATAGCCCCCATATAAACCGATCCCCCGATTTGGCTTGCGGAGCCTCTAAGAGAAGCAAATTTCATCCGATCCGGCTGAAATTTGGTACATGATGTTAGTATATGGTCTATAATGACCATCGGTCCATAATTACATATAGCCCCCATATAAACCGGTCACCAGATTTGAACTCCGGAGCCTCTTGGAAGACAAAAATTCATCTGCTTCAGTTGAAATTTGGTACGTGGTGTTAATATATGGCCTCAAACACCCATGCAAAAATTGGTCGAAATCGGTCCATAATTATATATAGGCCCAATATAAACCGATCCCCAGATTTGACCTCCGGAGCCCCTTGGAAGAGCAAAATTCATCCGATTCGGTTGAAATTTGGTACGTGATGTTAGTATATGGTATCCAACAACCATGCAGGAATTGGTTCATATCAGTCCATAATTATATGTAGCTCCCCTATAAACCGATCCCCAGATTTGACCTCCGGTGCCTTTTGGAGAAGCAAAATTCATCCGATCTGGTTGAAATTTGGTACGTGGTGGTAGTATATGATATTTAACAACCATGCCAAAAGAAGTCCATATCAGTCCATAATCATAACATATATAGCCCCTATACAAACCGATCCCGAGATTTGGTTTTGGAGCCTCTTGGAGGAGCAAAATTCATCCGAGTCAGTTGAAATTTGCTACATTGTGCTAGTATATGGCCGTTAACAACCATGCCTAACTAGGCCCATATCGGTCTATAGTTATATATAGCCCTCAGATAAATCGATCCCCAATCACACAAAAATTGGTCCATATCAAGTTCATAATTGTATATGGGGGCTATAAGCGACCCCCATATTTTAATCCTGGCTCTCTACGTATCGTGCAAAAAGTCCATATCGATTCGTAATTATTTGTAGTCTTATCTATACATAACTTTTTTGTCTGATATATACCACGTATGGTCTAACTCACAATTTCGAAAACGATGTTAAGAAGTTTTAAGATACCACATTTTGTTTTTTGTTTTTTTGATTTTTTCGACACTTAATTAATTAATTTTTTAATTTGATTAATGAAAATTTAATAAACTTTTTTAATTGCGGTAATCAATTAACTAAGTAATAATAATTAGAAAAAAGTGCTGAGAAATAAATAAATTACGTGGAAGTGGGAAAGATATGAGGGAAGATGTCACAACCACACAAAAAAAATCTGATTCCATCCCGAAATTAATTGATCCACTTAATTTTTTAATTGAATTGATTGGGAATAAAAAATATCCTTGATTAACAATTCAATTAATTTTTAATTGGTTTAATAAAAATTTAATTAATATTTTTTAATTGGGGTAATCAATTATTTAATTAATAATTAAATAATTGATTACTTACGATACCTTTAAGGTGGGTATTAAGTTCGAGTTTTGAAAAATAAATCAGTAAAAAGATGATGACGTAATTTTCTTGTACTTTTCTTGTACAATTTCAATAGTAATAATCACAGAATTAATGGAAAATATTTTTTTTTTTAATTTTTCGACACTTTCAATTAATTTTTTATATGGTTTAATAAAAAATTTAATTATTTTTTTAATTGCCGTAATCAATTATTTAAGTATTAATAATTATTTTAACTTTAGATAAAGTAATTTGTTTGTAGTTTTTTAATATTGTTTCTTTTTTATTTTTTTTTTCGATTTGAGACAAATTTAATGATTCTAGTATGCATACACACAAAAAATATTTTTTGTCTTCAATCATGAAATTAATTGATCCAATTAATTTTTAATTGAAATGTCTTCAATCACAGAAATGATAGTATTAATAAATAATTGATCCAATTAAAAAAATAATTGATCCAATTAAAAAAATTAGATTAATTTAATTAAATTGATACTATTAATTTTTTTTTAAAACTCAATTATTTAAGACTTTAATTGGAAAAATTTTCGTGAAATTTTTTATTACAATTATTTCCGAACAGAATTACATATGTCTTTATTTGGAAATACTTTCTAATTTAATTAAAAGTTTAATTGAGATAATAAATATCTTATTTAAAACATTTTAATCATTTTCTTAATAGATTTTAATTTTTAATTTGATAAAAAACAGTTAATTTTATCAGTTAATTTTTTAATTGATTACATATTCAACTTCAATCAAATTTGTAATTGGCACAATATTTTTGTGATATTTTTTTCTATGCAGAGAATGTAATAAAAAAATTTATGGCCTGTTCCTGTATATCGAACGAAAGCTTCATTTCGTATTCCAAACCAAAGAAAATTGATTTTTGTTCTTTTATTTCGAAAGTCAAGTCACTTCATATTTGGTTGTCGAGTAATAAACGAACATATGCAATAAGTGTCAAGAAAAAAGTAAAAGTATTGTTAACATTTGAATGAATTCTCAGGCCAAAAAATTTAAAAATACTCATTTTTAATAATCAATGTATTCTCATACAAACGAATCGAACTTTAAAAAATAGAAAAACCCAAATTCATTCGAATTCGAGTGACTGCCTTTCATTCGAACTGGTTTTCGTTCGATATACAGGAACAGGGGCCAAATCACCGCAGTCGAAATCGAGTACTTCGTCTTCGTAATGTAGTTTACGCGGATCACCGCAGTCGTTATCGAATTGTTTCTACTCGAAGTTGAACACGATAGATAGCATGCTATCGAAAACGAAGTATGTAGTGATTTTTGAGCAGAAAAAAGGTAAACAAAAAGAAAACAGTTGGTGAAAATGTAATTATTATTCCATTTTGGCAAAATACATTTAAGAAAATATATTACTTGCATTTAGGGAATCGGATCAAAGAAAGGAATGCTCAGTAGCCGCTTCAAAAAAAACTTATTTTTTCAAGAACATATTTAAAAGCTTCTTTTGACATATGAAAACGTCTTTTAAATCTATGGGTGTTAAAAACACAATTTACTCTTACTCTACTTCAGGCAATGCTAAAGGACTGCTTTTGTCACGAATATTTTTCCTTATTAATGCCACTTTGTACTCATCGTCTGAATCCGAAAACGAGGAAAAAAACACTTGGATTCATAATATATTTTAACACACAAATACAATATAAATATCTCAGAAATAACATAATTTGATAACAAAACATTATTTTGAAATTCTACTCTCTTTCAATTTCTTATTACCATATGTTTACAGCAATGTAAAAAAAGTAGTAGACAAAATAAATTACGATCGAATGCGGTGATCCAAAAATTTAATGCGATCGAAATGTTTCTCTATACGAAACAGAACTCGATGACGAATGCGGTGATTTGGCCCCAGGGCATAAAAAAAAATATTTGGGTTTCTCTATGTCGACAGGCAAACGAACATATACAATAAGTGTCAAGAAAAAAGTAAAAACAATTTTGAAATTTGAATCAATTCTCAGGCCAAAAATTTGAAAATACTCATTTTTGATAATCAATGTACTCTCATACAAACGATAAGAACCCAGTGGTAAAAGACGTCATTACCAAATCGATTATATCCTACCGATTTTGTCGAGACAACTACTCCACGTTTCCGATCAATTTTCCGCATTACTTTTACATTGGCGTGTCATAGGCAGTCATGGTAAATGAAAGCATAATGATAGCCCATTACAACGGCATTACCAATGCTTAAGGGCTTCGGATGACGATTATTGAATATTGTGTTTTACTCGGTAATGGGAACGATGGAGTAAACCAGTTTTACTTTCTATTTATAAAAGTAATATAGACAGTGGTGCCAACTGTTTTGGGCTGAAAATCGTCAATTTTAAAAATATTTTTCGTCAAAATCGTCAATGCATACCAAAGAATTCGTCAAAAAATCGTCATTCATAATAAAATAAAATTTTTATTCCAACATCTGAGGCATCCATATATTGTATACACAATAAAGCTGTTATTAAACAAGTAAGGAAAGTCTAAAGTCGGGCGGAGCCGACTATATTATACCCTGCACGACTTTGTAGATCTAAATTTTCGATACCATATCACATCCGTCAAATGTGTTGGGGGCTATATATAAAGGTTTATCCCAAATACATACATTTAAATATCACTCGATCTGAACAGAATTTGATAGACTTCTAAAAAACCTATAGACTGAACATGAGTGTAAATCGGGCGAAAGCAATATATGGGAGATATATCTAAATCTGAACCTATTTTAACCAAATTTGGCACGCATAGCTACAATACTAATTATACTCCCTGTGCAAAATTTCAATTAAATCGGAGTAAAAGATTGGCCACTGTGGTCATATGAGTGTAAATCGGGCGAAAGCTATATATGGGAGCTATATCTAAATCTGAACCGATTTCAAATAAATTTAGCACGCATAGCTACAATGCTAATTCTACTCCCTGTGGAAAATTTCAATTAAATCGGAGTAAACGATTTAATTGAAATTGGGGTTTTATTCATTTTAGTTACATGAATAATGCCGTTTAAATCTCTATCTAGTCATATAGTTTCCAGTTTTTTTAAACGACGATTAATTGAAATAAATTTTTAATTAATTTAAATTAATATATCTGATTGTGACCATATGTACTACATTGTTTAACAACATTTTCTTGACAGAAAAATGTTCTATTCTCTAATCGAATTTAAATCCTTATTACTTGCTCATGTATAATTTTTATTATTATTACTATTATCGGTAATCAATAAATAAATAAAGTGAATTTAACTAAACTGGCTTCATAGCGATCAGAATTATTTTGCTTTAAATAGTTTTTAGACAAAAGAATACCTTGCAATGTTTAATTTTCAAAGGCATTCCGAATTTTAGTTTTATTTATATTAATTGCTTTGAAATTTCTTTCTACATTGGAGACGGCTGGGAGCAAGCTACATATAAATTGTGATATTATTGAGATCTAAAATAACTTGTTTACATTACATCTTATGAAAATCGTCAACTTATAACTACACCACGTTGAAAAATCGTCAAATCGACATAAAAACCCTTAAAAGGAAACACTTGAGTCGAGTATTTTAAAAAATCGTCATCTCATAACTAAGTTGTTTGAAATCGTCGTCAAATCGTCAGAGGCCAAATTTACCATAAAAAATCGTCAAAATGACGAAAAATCGTCAGAGTTGGCACCGCTGAATATAGAGCTAAGCACCCCTATTTACACCCGATTCGCCGGTAAACTATAAAAATATGATGTATTTTATAGTTTTTTCCTAAAAATATGCAAATAATATTCTAAATAACTATTTTTTTTGGTTTTATATATTATAACAATTAATATATATTTGGTAATAATATTTCAATACAATATTTAATACTAGGTAATACTATTATAATAACTGGTATATATTTATTCATTACATTTTTGTTTTTTTTTTACCCACAAACTTTGCGGAAATGGCGACCCTTAAAGTTTTTGACCGACTTCCTAATGTCCGCTATATAATCTTTTTCTGTGTACTGTTCCGTCTTGACAGCATCTGAAATAAAAGAATATATGTTATTAGTCAATAAATATACAAATAGAAAGTTATATAAGAAATATTACCTGAATCTGGCACATGGCTCCCTGGCTCCCCTGAATCTGGCGCTTGGAAAGGTGCTAATTGATGCAGGGAAATCGCTCTAAAATTATTTTCTTCCTTACGCGCTAATCGCTTTAAATTTCTGGACGAAAATCCCTCCATATTTTAATTAATTATTTTCACACTTACCTTTACACATATACACCTAGACCTCGCTTTGCGTCGTTTCGTTTTGCGTTGTTTCGAAGTTGCGTCGCTGCTGAATTAGTACTAGTTTTCACTTTGCGTCGTTAGATTTTCGAAGTTGCGTTGTTATCATTGTTATCTGTCTCCAATCTTTGCATGGTTTGCCATAGAAACTCATAATTCACTTTGCGTCGTGTTTTTTGGAGCGTATCTGCGACGTAAAGCGAGGTCTAGCTGTATATCTGGAAAGGATGTACAACTCAATACAAATTAATTGATAATCTGGAAAAGAAAAAAAAGATGTAAATAAAAATTTATTTATGCCCGAAAAATTTTTCAGAAAACTGAAAAAATACGAACAAACAAAAACCAATGTTGCTTGGAAACGTTGTCTAGCAAATTTTTGAGTTTTTATTCCTAATTACAGACCCCTTACGCAGTAAGTGGAAGTCGTAAGCACTGGTTGTCCCACTACGACCCAACTAGATGACTATGTAATAGCTTTTATTTGTTTAAGTTTTGATGGAATTACATTCTGTTCGATTTTTCAATGCTAAGGTATAAGTAGTAGCATTGTCAACTATATGTGTGTTTACATACAACATACTTACTTAATCTTCCAAATTTCTCAAGAACATAATCGATCTTTTGGTAAGGGGTTTGAATTTTTACCACTGGGCTCATACAAACGATAAGAACTTTCAAAAATAGAGAAACCCAAATTGATTCGAATTCGAGTGACTGCTTTTCAGTCGACTGGGTTTTTGTTCGACATACAGAAACAGGGCATCAAGGCCGTATTCAGGGGGGGGGGATGAGGGGGATCAAACCCCCCCCCGAAATGAATGAATATTTTTATATAAATAAATATATATTTTTAGCTGCATAGAAAAATCTTATCGAAGATGTTGAAGAAAAGCTGGAGGTTTTATTTTGAAAAACGCTTACCTATAAAACTTGCACAAATCATAGAATACTAGTTGAAAAGCCCGTCAAACGACGGTCGAAAAAAAAAACAAATTATTTTTGTTCTCGCACCACAAATTTCATTTTTGGAAAATTTATTTCTGCTTTTTATGTGTGTTTATTGATCTTTTTGTGAACATGACTCGCTTTGTTTGGCCATAGCAAAAACAACGAAACAGCCACACACACGTGTGTAAATGAAATGGCGCAAAACCTGCGAAAAGAACCTGCCTAATTCAGCGATTGAAGCAATAAAGAGATTTTTCCAAACGTGCATATTCTTTTAAAAATTTTGGTCACTTTGCCAGTTACTCAGGGATGGAAAATACAATTTCACTGGAAGATTATTGTCAAGAGACTGAATTTTAAAGAAAATAAAATTTTGACAAAATTTTCTATAGAAATAAAATTTTGCAAAAATTTCCTATAGAAATAAAATTTTTACAAAATTTTCAATTGAAATAAAATTTTGACAAAATTTTCTATAAAAATAAAATTTTGCAAAAATTCTATATAGAAATAAAATGTTGACAACTATTTCTACCGAAATAAAAAATCGATAATATAGAATCGAATTCTTTTTTCGACTAAAACTTTCTTGAAGTTCAATAAAATCCTGTTTTTGACTATGTCTTTTACAAAATCGAGATTTTCTTCCCACATGAACATGTCTGTTTTGCCATATTTGTAAAAGACTATTAGCAACTAAGGTTGATAAAGACTTTCTCAAAATATTAAAATATTTTGTCAAAGCTATTGTACCATAAATCTGATATCGACTCAAAAATGTCTACACAAAAGGTACTAAATCATTCGCGGGAGTACTACGATACTGACCGGGGTGAAAAAGGTTTGAAAAAAGTACTATAGTACTACATTTTCCATCCCTGCAGTTACTACGTGCTCATCCGAACGTTCATTTTCAACAATGAAGAGATTAAAGACGTATCTTAGAAATTCGACTAGCGAGAGTAGACCCAAAGGATTGGCATTAATGTCGGTTCATCGCCGAATAAATGTGCCGACTGAAGAAATCATTGATTTATTTGCAGCCCAAAAAGTCCGTCGGCTCAATTTAATATTATAACAAGTATATACAGCACTAAGTTCGGCCGGGCCGAATCTTAAATACCCACCACCATGAACCAAATATTAGGGTTTCCTTTGAAATTTCAGGAGGGCTTGAGGACTTGAGGATATTCCCGAAGATTAATTTAAAGATTTCACCTATGAGGACTATATCAGATTCTGGATTTATAAGAACCATTTTTGTTTGAGTTTTAGAGGAATCATTAACATCTCTTGTAAGTGTGCAAGAAAATTATAAAATAACGTCTTGATTTGAAATCTTAAATCTGTAGAAGTAAAATCTAGAAATTTTACATTGAGTTTCAAGCAATTTTCATGATCAGTGCGCCTTCTATACCCTCAAGAAGTGAAGTCGGTCTATATGGAGGCATTACCAAATGGATCGATAAAAACTTAATCCGATACACGTTTTTGTGAGCCTAAAATACCAGAATATTTACAATTTCAGGCAAATCAGATAAAAACTATGGTTTCTAGAAACCCAAGGAGTTAAATCGGGAGATCGTTCTTATGGGGGCTATACTAAAATATGGACCGATACTCACCGTTTTCGGCACACCTCTTTAAGACCCGAAAATACCTCTAGATTTCCAATTTCAGGCAAATAGGATAAAAACTTCGGATTCTAGAAGCCCAAGAAGTAAAATCTTGAAATCGGTCTATATGGGGGCTATACCAAAATATGGACCGATACTCACCATTTTCGGTACACCTCTTTATGGTCCTAAAATACCTGTAGATTTCCAATTTCAGACAAATTGGATAAAAACTACGGTTTCTATAAGCCCAAGACCCCAAATCGGGAGGTCGTTTTATATGGGGACCATACCAAAACGTGGACCGATACTCACAATTTTTGGCACACGTATTTGTGGTCCTACAATACCTCTAGATTTCCAATTTCAGGTAAATTGAATAAAAACTGCGGTTTCTATAAGCCCAAGAAGTAAAATCGTGAGATCGGTCTATATGGGGGCTATACCAAAATATTGACCGATACTCACAATTTTTGGCACATGTATTTGTGGTCCTACAATACCTCTAGATTTCCAATTTCAGATAAATTGAATAAAAACTGCGGTTTCTATAAGCCCAAGAAGTAAAATCGGGAGATCGGTCTATATGGGGGCTATACCAAAACATGGACCGATACTCACCATTTTTGGCACACCTCTTTATGGTCATAAAATACCTCTAGATTTTAAATTTCAGGCAAATTGGATAACACCAACAAAATTGGATAACACTAAGACCCCAAATCGGGAGGTCGGTTTATATGGGGACTATATCAAAACCTGGACCGATATAGCCCATCTTCGAACTTGACCTGCCTGCAGACAAAAGACGAGTTTGTGCAAAATTTCAGTACGATTGCTTCATTATTGAAGACTGTAGCGTGATTACAACAGGCAGACAGACTGACATGCTTATATCGTCTTAGAATTTCTCCCTGATCAAGAATATATATACATTATATAGTCGGAAATCGATATTTCAATATGTTACAAACGGAATGACAAACTTATTATACCACCGTCACCATTCTATGGTGGTGGGTATAAAAATATTGTATACATACCTATGCATAAATAAAATTTTCTACACATGAGATTATATGAATATTTTTTTTTTAAGTTGAACCCCCCCGAATTAAAATCCTGGCTACGGCCTTGCAGGGCATAATTCAAAATAAATAGTAAAATTGCATTTTTATGTTTTTAATTAAAATATTATTTAATTAAAACCATAAAAATTGGCAATAGTTTTCTTAAACAACTTTTTTTAAATTTTATTACGAACTTAATTGTGTAAATTAAAATTTTAATTGATTAAGGATTTTGCATTGCACAAATTAATCTAAATATTTTGAACCCATTCACAATGTTACATTCTTATAAACTTTATTTTTAGAATGTCTCTTAAATACAACAAAAAAAAAATCCCCTAAAACTCCAAAACACATGTGAGCGAGGAGTTTTGTAAGATCATCAGTGGAATAATTCTTTAATATCAACCCCCTGATTCATATTGGACAATTATAGACGTCACAACATATTTAAATAAGCCAAATATTAAGCATTCCCAAGAAATTATACATGTTTGGTTACTTTTGCTTTACAAACTTTCTTTTCAACGTGAAAAAATCCCCAATTTGAAACCATACATGTTTGATATCCACTGGTCCCCATTTCAAACACAATAAATCTCATATTCTACCAATCAAACATGTTGCATTGTTTTACGATACGATGTTTGATGCAAGTACAATCAATATTGCCACCTTATTATATAATTTATTTTTACTGGGAAAAGTGAAGACAATACATAGGGAAAATGAAATTAGCGATAGAATAGTTGGATTTTAAATGTGAAACAATAGATTAAATATAAGTATATACCGGCCCGAATCTTAAATAAAGTTTTATATGAAAGCTCCTCGTCGTAGGAGTTTACTTGAAAATTTCAGGTGGATTTTATGAAACATACTACCTCAAGATGATCCTTTAATCAGATTCTGGTTTTATTGTTTAAGTTTTACAAGAATCTTAAACATTTCGTGTAAGCGTACAAGAAAATTTAAGGATATAATAAAGCCTTGACATGATATCTAAATTTTGTAAATTTTTGTCCTCCATTATTCGAATTAGTACGAGAATTAAAACTTGGAAATTTTGCTTTTAGTTTCGCGCAATTCGAATAACCAGCGCGCCTTTTATCTCTTCCAAATATTAAATCAGAAGATCGGTAGATCGATAAACACCCTATTCAGCACACCTATTTGTGGTCCTAAAATACCTCTAGATATCCACTTTCAGGAAAATTGGGGTTTCTAAAAGATCGGTCTATATGGGGGCTATACTCAAAAAACATATTCAGTACTGCTATTTGTGGTCATAAAATACTTTTGGATTTCCAATTTCATTCAAATCGTATAAAAATTGCGTATTCTAAAAGCCCAAGAAATAAAATCGGGAGGTTGGTCTATATAGGGGCTAAAATACTTCAAGATTTCCTATTTCAGGAAAATTCGGGATTCTAGAAGACCAAGAAGATAATTCCGGAGATCGGTCTATATGAGGGCTATACGAAAACAAGGACAGATACACACCATATTGGACGCAGTTTACTGGGGACCTTAAAATACCTCTACATATTCAATTTCATGCAAATCAGATAAAAAATTTTGCGGTTTCTAGAAGCCCAAGAAACCAAGTCGGGAGATCGTCTGTATGTGGGCTATGCCAAAATATGAACCGAAGCACACCATAGTCGGCGAAGTTATTTTTGGGCCTACAATATCCCTTGACTGCTAATTTAAGGCAAATTGAATAAAAACTACGGTTTCTAGAAGAACGCAAGACCCCAAATCAGGGAGCCGATTTGTATTGTTATTTTTTTCATAACTCTAGAATGAAAGTTTTTACTCCTCAAACATGACACAAAGAAAAACATTTTCTTTTGTTGTAGTTTTTTTTTTTTAATTCTTTCGAAAAGTTCAAATTTTACCACCAAAAATTTTTTTGTTACAATTTGTTTCTTACAAGAAAAATTATTTTTATTCCAAAATCACAGTCCATTTCGTTTATATCAAGCACTGTTCCATCTTTTCTGGTTTCCTTTGTTGCTGTTTTTTGAATTCTTTCGAAAAGTTCAAACTTTTACACACTCAAAAAAAGTGAGCTCTCTATTTACCTAAAGCCAATTTAACTTTACTTCAGTTCATGGAAATATTATGTTTGGAGATATAATCATTATTTCGCACGTTAGTTAAATTAACTAAAAAAGGGAAACAATCATACACAAATGAAGCAAAAAGATTTTCTGAAATCGTACTTCTTACAAAATAGTTCATTATTTCTTATTGTTGTTTTTTTTTTTTTTTTTGATCTCAGCTTAAAGCCATGCATTGACTAAACTACAAGTGTAGCTTAACCAACAGAGGAAAAGTATGCTTGTCAAATTTATTTGGGCAAAGCCCTATAGACTGCAAGATGGTTGGATGTACAGCTGTTTCGGAATTACCACATTCCTCATCAGCATCCTCTACTTGCAGCAAAACTATCAACCAATTATCAGAATAAATTCGGGTAATTCACTCAACCCAACGTGAACTACACTTGAACCTCCCGAAAAAGGGTTTGATAGTCGGCTATTATTTCATTATTTCTTTAAATTTGTAAATACTTGCAAATTTTGAACTCCAATTTTTTTTCTTTAAAACTACGAAATTTTCTTTAACAAGTGAAAAAACAATTAAATATGTCTAAAATTTTCTTCAGTTTGTCGAAAAGTATTATATATATAATATATCGTAAAACCTGATAGTGGTCAGGGTATGGTTAGGTTAGGTTAGGTTAGGTTAGGTTATGTGGCAGTCCGATGTCAGCAAAATTTTCTAAAATTAACCAAAATTGTTTTTCCTGATGGGTTCACTGGTTTTTCAGTGCACCAATTTTTTTTTTGTTTTAAAATGTTTATTTTTGCAATAAAAAATCCTTTTATTCTTAACCTCAGTCAATTTTATTTATATCAAGCACTTTTCTTTTCTGTATGTTTCCTTTAGTTAATTTGTTTATCACATTTATTTCGGAAATTGTTTTTCTTTTGGTTATGGACATTTTGTCTTACTTAAAAGATATATGAGGGACTCAAATTTCCCGGATTCGTGTCCTAAGTTTAATGAAAACATTTTTAAAACATAGATTTTTTAATAAAGATTTCTATATTTCAAAGAAATTTCTCCTTAATATTGTATACCATAAATTGTGTATCCTAAAATTTAGGTTCCATAATTCTCCATATTAGGTTAATATTTTTGTCAGTGTAGATACAGCGTTGATAGCTCCTTTTATTTTAAAGAAACGGAATATTTGCCTCGGAATCTATAAAAAAATCCTTAAGGGAAGGTCAACATTTTTGGATCCAAGTAAACTGTTTTTTGAGTGTAAATTTTTGTATCTCACTTAATTTTTTAGGTGAAGGGAATATTATATCGACAATGGGAATTGTAATTCACAAAGCGAAAATATGGTTACTCTCGTGAATGCGATTATGTATGAAGCACAACATGTATGTGGTTTGATGTTCGAAATTCTCCAACAGCTGTAGTTGTGCAAAACAACTCTCAGACTTTCAGACGACACCCCCTGTTTTGTTGGGATTTGTTGTTGTTGTTGCTTTTCTTGAAAAATGAGTTTCAGCCACATTGAGCTTCCGTTTTGTTTGCTTTGTTCTTTAAAAACGATTGCCCATTGCAGTAAAACGATCAGTTTTAACCCTAGGAGCCAACGTGAAGCTTGGCTTCCTTCCCAAGCAAAATTTTTAAATCGAAAGAGAAAGAACAAATATCTAAAGAAGAAAAAATACAAATAGTATATGGAATAAAGAGTGAAATAATTATAAAAAATCAATTTAAAAAGTAACTTTTTTTACTAGTGTTTCGTTTTTGTTTCATCGAGAAAAAGAAAAACGGGCAAATTGTAAAAACTAAATTTTAAATATAACATTTTTAAGAGAAGAAACAAAAATACAATTGCAGAAAAGCATAGTGTTATTTAAAAATAATCAAAGTGAATTTTTTGCAAGGAATTTTTATTATAATTACTTAAAAATAAATAAAAGGTGAGTTGAAAATAAATTAATTAAAAAAAAATATATAAAACAATATAAAAAAATCAAATAATGTAGAAATTTATAAGAAAGGACTCTTCTTTACCCAAGGACATTTTATTAATTTTGAAGTTATTAAAAATAAAATTAACAAATGTGTAAAAAACTGTAATATAAATATTGTGTATATTATCTGTCAGTTACCACATGTTAAAAATTTTATCTCCAGTTTTGGTTATTGTATGACAATTACGCATTGATAAAAATGTGATTTATAATTTAAAGTTAATTTCAAACTTCAGTTCAGTCTATGACACTTACAACAAGTTAGTTCAGTCTTCAAAACTTAACAATAAAATACAATTATTATTTTATTATTTTAAATTTTGATATTATTTCATATTAATTCATTTTTTTATAAATTTTAAAAACGATTGACGGTAGTTACACAGTTTTTCATATATTCCCAGCCAAAAAGAAATTGAAAGTTATTGTAAAGGCACAACCTAACAGCACCTTCAAAAATTTAATCACATCGAAGTTCATTATTTTAAATACACAGGAAGTTCTTTTAATTCAATTTCGCTCGCTTTTTTCATAATTTTAATGGGTAATTTTTTCCATATAGAATAAAAAGAGAGTAAGAATTAATAGAATGGTACAAATTATTCAAATTTTGCCTCAAAAATTCAAAATCCTTGCTAGAAAAATCGATCCTATTTGAAAATATTGGAGACAAGCGGTAAAATGCATTAAAAATCTCAGTGTTTTGAGAGTATAATTCTCAAAATTTGGGGGTGACAAGACACGGTTGCCACAGTTGGTATAATTCTATAATAATAAAATTTAACTACAAACAAATATTTTTTTTACAATAAAAATAAGTTAAATTTAGCTTTAATTTAAATGCGGATTTTTTTTTCCTTGTATGTATAATAATTTTTCTTCCGTTTGGTGATATATTGACTAAATTTTCTAAAAACCCTAATAAGAAAGAGCAGCCATTTTTAATTTTAGGGCACTAACGTTTATTATTTTTGTTTTAAAATTTTACTTCTTTAAGTCATCTTTGAAATATCCGACCCTCCATTAAAGTCGATTGGCTATGAAGAACTTTAAGGAAAATATTTTTTAAGTTAAATGAGATATTGAATCTTTGGCATGAAGACAAAAAAAAATTTAATATAGGCCAAGATTTGTTTTGAGGATTCTGTGTCATTGACCGAAAGTTTTTTTTTATACCCACCACCATAGAATGGTGATGGGGGTATAATAAGTTTGTCATTCCGTGTGTAACACATCGAAATATCGATTTCCGACTATATAAAGTATATATATATATATTCCTGATCAAGGAGGAATTCTAAGACGATATAAGCATGTCCGACTGTCCGTCTGTCTGTCTGTTGTAATCACGCTATAGCCTTCAATAATGGCGCTATCGTCCTGAAATTTGGCACAGATTAGTTTTTTGTTTGCAGGCAGGTCAAGTTCGAGGATAGGCTATATCGGTCCAAGTTTTGATATAGTCCCTATATAAACCGACTTCCCGATGTGGGGTCTTGGGCTTATAAAAGCCGTAGTTTTTATCTAATTTGCCTGAAATTGAAAATCTAGAGAAACTTGAGAACCATAAAAGGTGTGTCGAAAATAGTCCGTATTGGTCCATGTTTTGGTATAGCCCCCATATAGACCGATCTCCCGATTTTGCTTCTTGGGCGTCTAGAAACTGTATTTACTATCCGATTTGCCTGAAATTGGAAATCTAGAGGAATTTTGGGAATATAAAGAGGTGTGTCGAAAATGGTTCGTATCGGTCCATGTTTTGGTATAGCCCCCATATATAGACCGATCCCCCGATTTTGCTTTTTGGGCTTCTAGAAACTGTATTTTCTATCCGATTTGCTGGATATTGAAAATCTAAAGGTATTTTAGGACCATAAAGTGGTGTTTCGAAAAATGTCCGTATCGGTCCATATTTTGGTATAGCCCCCATATAGACCGATCTCCCGATTTTGCTTCTTGGGCGTCTAGAAACTGTATTTTCTATCCGATTTGCCTGAAATTGAAAATGTAGAGGTATTTTGGGACCACAAATAGTTGTGTCGAAATTGAGGTGTATCCGTCCATTTTTTGGTATAACCCCCATATAGACCGATCTGCCGATTTTGCTTCTTGGGCGTCTAGAAACTGTATTTACTATCCGATTTGCCTGAAATTGGAAATCTAGAGGTATTTTGGGAATATAAAGAGGTATGTCGAAAATCGTCCGTATCGGTCTATGTTTTGGTATAGCCCCCATATAGACCGATCTCCCGATTTTGCTTCTTGGGTGTCTAGAAATTGTATTTACTATCCGATTTGCCTGAAATTGGAAATCTAGAGGTATTTTGGGAATATAAAGAGGTATATCGAAAATGGTCCGTATCGGTCCATGTTTTGGTATAGCCCCCATATAGACCGATCTGCCGATTTTGCTTCTTGGGCGTCTAGAAACTGTATTTTCTATCCGATTTGCCTGAAATTGAAAATCTAGAGGTATTTTAGGACCCTAAAGTGGTGTTTCGAAAAATGTCCGTATCGGTTCATGTTTTGATATAGCCGCCATATAGACCGATCTCACGATTGTTATTCTTGGGCTTCTATAAACTGTATTTATTACCCGATTTGCCTGAAATTGAAAATCTAGAGGTATTTTGGGACCACAAATAGGTGTGCCGAAATTGAGGTGTATCGGTCCATTTTTTGGTATAACCCCCATATAGACCGATCTCCCGATTTTACTTCTTGTGCGTCTAGAGACTATATTTTCTAGCCGATTTGCTTGAAATTGAAAATCTAGAGGTATTTTAAGATCACAAATAGGTGTGTCGCAAATCGTGTCTATCGGTACATGTTTTGGTATAGCTCCCATATAGACCTATCTCCTGACTTTATTCCTGGGGCTTCTAGAATCCGTAGTTTGTATACAATTTGCCAGAAATTAGAAATCTAGAGGTATTTTAGGACCATAAAGAGGTTTGTCGAAAATGGTCCGTATCGGTCCATGTTTTGGTATATAGACTGATCTCCCGATTTTACTTTTAGAATTCGTAGTTTTCACCCAATTCGTCTGAAAGTGGAATTCTAGAGGTATTTGAGGAACATTAAGAGGTGGTTAGTATTGGTCCATGTTTTGGTATAGCCCCCATATAGACCTAACTCACGAATTTATTTCTAGGACTTCTGGAATCCGGCTGACCACAAATAGGTCAGTCGAATATGGTGTGTGTCGACCCATGTTTTAGTATAGCCTGCACACAGACCGATCTCCAGATTTTACTCTTTGGGCTTCTAGAAACCGTAGTTTTTATCCGATTTGCACAAAAATGTAAATATACTGGAATTTTAGACCCTCAAAAATCTGTATCGAATTTATTTTTCCGGTCCATTTGGTAAGGCATCGATTTAACTTCTTGAGGGTACACCCAAAGAAAAAAATATTTTCCTCCGGAATGAAATTTTATACTTTCGTATAAAGTATTTTCTTTTAGAGCTAACTAATCCGAATTTTCCTCAGAAAAGAAAACACTTCTTGCAGGGTATAACAGGCTTACTGATCATGAAAATTGCTTGAAACTGAAAGTAAAATTTCCAGATTTTACTCATCGTATTTATTCATTTAAATAATGGTGGAAAAAATTTACAGATTTAAGATTTCAAATCAAGGCGTTATTTCATCATATACACGATATGTCTATGATTACTCTAAAACTCAAACAAAATTGGTTCTCATAAATCCAGAATCTGATCTAGTCTTCATAGGTAGAATCTGGTTGAACTGATTTGCTTGGGAGAAAATGTGTCATCAAACCCCCTAAAATTCTATATATTATCAAGAAACCCGCTACGACGAAGAGTTTTCAAAGTAAACTATTATATTTTATTCATGATGGTGGGTATTTAAGATTCGGCCCGGCCGAACTTACTGCTGTATATATTTGTTTTTTTTTTTTTTTTTAATAAAGAAAACACGTTTATCTTTCAAGTATCTATAATAATTTAGATTTTAAAGTTGCATTTATTTATTTGTCTATATATCTTCAGTTTCAAACAGATAATTCAATAAACGAGTTCTGCATTCATTTTTTAATATTATGGAATCTAGATTTACGGCTGTATTCTTTCTTGAAAATTAATTTAATTTAAAGAATTTGCATTTATGGCTCGAAAATCCTTAGTGAAGGTCAAAATCTTTGGGTCCAAGTAAATGTTTTTTTTTGTGTACATTTTGGTTCATGAAGAGTTTACTTTATTTGGATGCTTAGTGGCAGCCCTATTTAGTGTCAGACTCACTTAGACTATTTAGTCCATTGTGCTTTGGGTGCTTATTTTACCCTTTTTCTATAAATTTTCCAGTTTTCTAGCTTCAGAGTTCGTGGCACATCAACTTATTTTTTCTTATAGTGTATAGTTAGAAATGTCTTAAAAACTAGGCGATAAATATAAACAGCACACATTTGAACCTTGCATAGATACCTTGACTCGTTAATGTTACAAATTTATTATCCAAGACTGGTTTGAAGAATTATCCAGATTTTCAATTAATTCTATTAAAAAAAATAATATCGTATCGTGTGCCCTTTGTTCTATGTATAAGTATTACAACATCGAATTGAGAATTGTAAATTGCATGTATTTATATATAAAGTAAATTCATTTCATTACATTATCTTTTCACGATTTTGTCATTGTCTTTTAGTTAAGGTCTGTTTTTTTTTATTTGAAATGCTTAGAAATTTGCATACAAACACAGAAAAAAATATCATCAGCCGTTTTTCATTTAAAATCATAAGTGAATTAAAAAAAACAATATTCACTTAAAAAAATAATTTATTTAATTTATGTAATTAATTTTTTTTATTTAATTTATTTTTAAAATACTCAAAAATTCAAAAATGTTTTTCTTAACTTCAACGAGAATTTGCCTTACATCAAAGACATACGACTTTAAAGTCGTATGTCTTTCATTAAAAAAAATATTCAATTAAAAAATGAAATTATTTAATTTATTAATTTATGTAATTAATTTTTTTCTTTAATTTATTTTTAAAATATTCAAACACTCAAAAATTCCAAAAATGTTTTTCTTAACTTTATGGAGAATTTGCCTTACTTCAAAGACATACGACTTTAAGGTTAGGTTAGGTTAGGTATAGTGGCAGCCCGATGTATCAGGCTCACTTAGACTATTCAGTCCATTGTGGTACCACATTGGTGAACTTCTCTCTTATCACTGAGTGCTGCCCGATTCCATGTTAAGCTCAATGACAAGGGACCTCCACTTAAAGAAGCTTTGAAACCCTCAGAAATGTCACCAGCATTACTGAGGTGGGATAATCCATCGCTGAAAATTTTTTTGGTGTTCGGTCGAACCAGGAATCGAAACCACGACCTTGTGTATGCAAGGCGGGCATGGTAACCATTGCACCACGGTGGCTCTACGATTTTAAAGTATGTCTTTAATTAAAAAAAAAAAAACAATTAAAAAATTAAATTATTTAATTTATTAATTTATGTAATAATTTTTTTATTTAATTTATTTTTAAAATACTCAAACACTCAAAAATTCGAAAATGTTTTTCTTAACTTTAAGGAGAATTTGCCTTACTTCAAAAACATACGACTTTAAAGTAGGGACGCAAATTTCGTGTCTTAAATTTCAAGAAAGCCGTTTTTAAAGAAAAGATTTATTTTAATTTAAATTTTTACACAAAGAAATTTAAATTAAAAACAAGTATATATGGCCGTAAGTTCGGCCAGGACGAATCTTATGTACCCTCCACCATGGATTGCGTAGAAACTTCTACGAAAGACTGTCATCCACAATGGAATTACTAGGGTTGTGGTATCTTAAATCGTTTTCTAAATTGTGAGTTAGTCCATACGTGGTATATAAAAGACAAAAAAGGTATGTGTAGGTAAGTGTACAAATAATAACGAATCGATATGGACTTTTGCACGGTACATAGGGAGCCAGAATTGAAATATGGGGGTCTCTTATATGGGGGCTATATACAGTTATGAATTTGATATGGACCAATTTTTGTGTGATTGGGGATCGATTTATCTGAGGGCTATATATAACTATAGACCGATATGGACCTAGTTAGGCATGGTTGTTAACGGCCATATACTAGTACAATGTACCAAATTTCAACTGACTCGTATGAAATTTGCTCTTCCAAGAGGCTCCAAAACCAAATCTCGGGATCGGTTTATATGGGGGCTATATATGATTATGGACTGATATGAACCACTTTTGGCATGGTTGTTAAATATCATATACTACCACCACGTACCAAATTTCAACCAGATCGGATGAATTTTGCTTCTCTAAAAGACACCGGAGTCAAATCTGGGGATCGGTTTATATGGGGTCTATATATCATTATGGACTGATATGAACCAATTGCTGCATGGTTGTTGGATACCATATACTAAATAACACCACGTACCAAATATCAACTGAATCAGATGAATTTTGGTCTTCCAAGAGGCTCCGGAGGTCAAATCTGGTGATCGGTTTATATGGGGGATATATATAATTATGCACCGATGTGGACCAATTTTTGCATAGTTGTTAGAGACCATATACTTACACCATGTACCAAATTTCAGCCGGATCGGATGAAATTTTCTTCTTTTAGAGGCTCCGCAAGCCAAATCTGGGAATCGGTTACAATGGGGGCTATATATAATTATTAACCGATGTGGACCAATTTTTGCATGGTTGTTAGAGACCATATATTAACACCATGTACCGAATTTCAGCCGGATCGGATGAAATTTGCTTCTCTTAGAGGCTCCGAAAGCAAAATCGGGGGATCGGTTTATATGGGGGCTATATATAATTGTTGACCGATGTAGACCAATTTTTGCGTAGTTGTTAGGGACCACATACTAACACCATGTACCAAATTTCAGCCGGAACGGATGAAATTTTCTATTCTTAGAGGCTCCGCAAGCCAAATCTGGGGATCGGTTTATATGGGGGCTATATATAATTATGGACCGATGTGGACCAATTTTTGCATAGTTGTTAGAGACCATATACTAACACCATGTACCAAATTTCAGCCGGATCGGATATGGGGGCTATACGTAAAAGTGGACCGATATGGCCCATTTGCAATACCATCTGACCTACATCAATAATAACTACTTGTGCCAAGTTTCAAGTCGATAGCTTGTTTCGTTCGGAAGTTAGCGTGATTTCAACAGACGGATGGACATGCTCAGATCGACTCAGAATTTCACCACGACCCAGAATATATATACTTTATGGGGTCTTAGAGCAATATTTCGATGTTACAAACGGAATGACAAAGTTTATATATCCCCATCCTATGGCGGAGGGTATAAAAAGTAAACTAAAACTTTTAATTTTACAATGCTTTCCATGTGATAATGCCATTATAACTAAATAAAACTAAATATACATTTTTCTCTCTATACTAAAAACTTTAAATTTCGACTAGGCTCAGAAATAAAAACATGGAATTTATAAAAATGACTTTCGGAAACAAACATAAACGAATTTATAAAAACCACAACAAAGTTTATTTCCACTCGGCTTTACCTGACCTTAAAATTGCTTTGAAAACAACAAGGAACACACAAAAAGAATTATTTTTTGTCTTCAATCACGAAATTAATTGATTCAATTAATTTTTAATTTAAATGTCTTCTATCACAGAAATTATAGTATAAATTAAAAAATGTATTGAAAGTCAATTAAAAAATTAAGTGATACTATTAATTTTTGTGATTGATTTTTGTTTCAATTAAAAACCCTGACCTTAAAATTGCTTTGAAAACAACAAGGAACACACAAAAAGAAATATTTTTTGTCTTCAAGCACGAAATTAGTTGAAATGTCTTCAATTACAGAAATGATAGTATCAATTAAAAAATTAAATGATACTTTTAATTTTTGTGATTGATTTTTGTTTCAATTTAAAAAAATTGTTGAATCAATTAATTTTTTAATTGAATATTTTTTAAAAATCAATTAAGATTTTAATTGGAAAAATTTTCGTGAAATTTTTTTCTGTGAACTTAAAATTTCCCATAGACCATAGATTTTTTTTGCGTGTAGTTTAATATGGGGTGTGGGCCTTAAGTCATGTACCTAATTGCAATGCATTAATCTCCATAAACAATTGATATTATTATTATTTTAAGAACATTTTAAATGTAAATGTCACCATAATAAAATGATGAATGAATGAAGAGATATTAAAAAACAAACTATTTCCCCTTTCTAATATATTCCTTCCACGCTACTGAATATTTATCTTTTAATTGTTAATAAGACACAACGTGGGTTAATTTTATTGTTTGGCTCCTATGCCAATTCACGATGACAACAACTTTTGTTATTTTGTAAAAAAAAACAATTCAAATGAAAATTTTACATAACTATTTCAAATACGGAATTCATAAGTAGCAGATGTAAACCATATTATAAGAACTTGTTAGGATTTAACTTATATGTCATATTATGATCCCATATTTTACTTTAGGGTTTATAAGCTATGCCATCAATCAAACCAAATACAAAAGCATCATGTGAATGGAACAGCAAGTACAAAAATATCCTAGGAAATCAGTAATAATTTTGATTGTCAATCACAATGATATCTTCAACATTAATTGAAAAACCTAAAAGAATATTGATGTGTATTTGAGATTAGTGTGAAATATAAAAAGCTTTTCATTATTTTCTTTAAATGTTTTATTTGGAATTAAATTAAAAATTTAAATTTATAAACAACAGTCATCAGCTGTTTCATAGGCTGAAGAGAAGGCGCCATCTATGTTGAGCTGAGAAATAACATCGCTGTCAATTGACGTGATACTTCTTTACTTTTCTTGCTCTACAACAGTACGTTAAATACATAAAAAATTACTAATAAGTTTATATTCATTTCCATTACAATAGTTACGTAAAATCAAAGAGATGATTATTATAGCTTCTTTTACTAGAAATTGTTAATATATGACAACCATTTTTATAGTCCACTTGACATCTGGATAAATATCAGCTGTGAACATCTGTTCTGTGATAGACCACTAGTAATTGTTTCATCATGCCTTAGACATACATACATGTGTTGTCAATAATAGGTGTGTAAACACAATCATATCAATTAACAAAAGGCGAACATTTTTTTCCGCGACAAGCGAATACCATAAGATTGACAGTAATTGATTTCTTTTGGCATTGTACTTTGTCATTTCTTTTTAAGCTTCTTTAATTTTTTTCACACATGACATCTCGGAAACTCTTAGACTTATCAATAAGCTTGAATTAAGTATGTAATTTAAAAAATGCTACTTTTGCTAACCTTAGGACGATGTTATCGATTGTTTACATTTTCTTTCTTGTCAACGAAAACTTAAATTTCCAAAATTCAGACTTGACTTCAAGTAGAAATTATGCTATGTTTCAAGTAAAAATCATCTTTAAAATAAAGTGTTGAAAGACATGTGCTATTTTTTAACGGTTTTTATACCCTCCATATTAACTTTGTCATTCCGTTTGTAACACATCGAAATATTGCTCTAAGACCCCATAAAGTATATATATATTCTGGGTCGTGGTGAAATTCTGAGTCGATCTGAGCATGTCCGTCCGTCCGTCTGTTGAAATCACGCTGACTTCCGAACGAAACATGCTATCGACTTGAAACTTGGCACAAGTAGTTGTTATTGGCCATATCGGTCCATTTTTACGCATAGCCCCCATATAAACCGATTCCCAGATTTGGGTTGCGGAGCCTCAAAGAGAAGCAAATTTCATCCGATCTTGCTGAAATTTGGTACATGGTGTTGGTATATGGCCTCTAACAACCATGCAAAAATTGGTCCACATCGCTCCATAATTATATATAGCCCCCATATAAACCGATCCCCAGATTTGGCTTGCGGAGCCTCTAAGAGAAGTATATTTCATCCGATCCAGCTGAAATTTGGTATATGGTGTTGGTATATGATCTCTAACAACCATGCAAAAATTGGTCCACATCGGTTCATAATTATATATAGCCCCCATATAAACCGATCCCCAGATTTGGCTTGCGGAGCCTCTAAGACAAGCAAATTTCATCATATGGTCTCCAACAACTGTGCCAGAATTGGTCCATATCGGTCCATATCGGTCCATAATTATATATAGCCCCCATATAAACCGTTCTCCAGATTTGACCTCCGGAGCCTCATAGAGGAGCAAAATTCATCCGATCCGGTTCAAATTTGGAACGTGGTGTTAGTATATGGCCACTAACAATCATACCAAGATAGGTTCATATCGGTCTATAGTTATATATAGCTGATCCCCAATCACACAAAAATTGGTCCATATCGGTTCATAATTATGGTTACCACTCGAACCAAAAATAATTACCAAAATTTTATTTCTATAGAAAATGTTGTCAAAATTTGGTTTGGTTTTAAGCTGAAATAAAACAACAACAACAATGCTTAAAGAACAAAACCAACAATAACAAAACAAAACGAATGGAACAAGAAGAGGAAGCACGCTCAGAATAAACCCAGCCAACTACACTCAAATCGATGATTTGACGGTGGCAACGGAAAAGAGATATGTTTGTACGAATTTATTTCGGCATAAGCTGGCTATCATGTAAAACCTTTTTTCGGAAGGTTAAAATGTGGTTCATTGTTGGGTTTAATGAACTGCTGAGGAATGTGGTAATTCCGAAACGTGCGTCCATCCAACCATCTTGCAGTCTATAGGGCTTTGCCCAAATAAATTTGACAAACATTATTTTCCTCTTCACTTGTAGTTTAGTCAATGTTTGGTTTTAAGCTGAAATAAAAAAACAACAACAAAATTTTATTTCTATAGAGAATTTTGTCAAAAATTTTTTTTCTATAGAAAATTTTGTTAAAATTTTATTTCTATAGAAAATTTTGTTAAAATTTCATTTCTATAGAAAATTTTGTCAACATTTTATTTCTATAGAGAATTTTGTCAAAATTTTATTTCTATAGAAAATTTTGTTAAAATTTTATTTCTATAGAAAATTTTGTTAAAATTTCATTTCTATAGAAAATTTTGTCAAAACTTTATTTCTATAGAAAATGTTGTCGTAACTTTATTTCTATAGACAATTTTTTCAAAATTTTATTTCTATAGAAAATTTTGATAAAATTTTATTTCAATAGAAAATTTTGTTAATTTAATATATACTAGTTACAATTTAGAAGACGGTGTTAGGAGGTTTTAAGATACCTTGCCATCGGCAAGTGGAGCCACCGTGGTGCAATGGTTAGCATGCCCGCCTTGCATACACAAGGTCGTGGGTTCGATTCCTGCTACGACCGAACACCAAAAAGTTTTTCAGCGGTGGATTATCCCACCTCAGTAATGCTGGTGACATTTCTGAGGGTTTCATAGCTTCTCTAAGTGGTTTCATTGGAATGTGGAACGCCGTTCGGACTCGGCTATAAAAAGGAGGTCCCTTGTCATTGAGCTTAACATGGAATCGGGCAGCACTCAGTGATAAGAGAGAAGTTCACCACTGTGGTATCACAATGGACTGAATAGTCTAAGTGAGCCTGATACATCGGGCTGCCACATAACCTAACCTAACCTATCGGCAAGTGTTACCGCAACCCAAGTAATTCGATTGTGGATGGCAGTGTTTAGAAGAAGTTTCTACGCAATCCATGGTGGAGGGTACATAAGTTCGGCCAGGCCGAACTTACGGCCGTATATACTTGTTCAGAGTAGTTTTAGCAACTACAAAACTGTGTTATCGACAACTTAACGAAGTTTCCGCTAACCCTATTAAAAACATTTATTATTGACATGCAAGATTTTATCCATGTATCTCAAATGAAATGTCCTTGTAAAATAGTGTACAAAACTTGGCGAAATTATTACACTTCTCAAAAATAATGAGAAAACTTAAAAAGCAAATATATTCTTGTAAAACAACGAAAAAAAATGAATAATAATTATGTATTTGCCATCAAAGTAAACCAAAGACCTCTAATGGTTGAATGCAACTTTTCGTTCATCGGGCAATTGTACATATCCACCAATGAAACAATAATAATTTTAATATTATTACACCGGCACCAAGAACTTTAGGTGGGCATAGTTGTTATTCTGCTTCCAAGTTCGTGGGTACGGCTGTAAAAGCGTGTTCTAATATCACAACGTGATAACCGCATCCAAGGTTAACTACCCGCTGGCCGTAACACTTTAGTATTCTTTGGATAAATGCGCGAATTGATTTTTTTTTATTTAATTTTATTTTATGAAAACACCATTGTCTGGTAGTAATACAAAAAAAAACAATTTTACATTTTAGTCTAAACTAAAAATCACTTAATTTTGTCATGAGAACCTGTTCAGTTGCATTAGTTTGGGCATTTATCATAGAAATAATTTCGCCTCGATTATTAAATGGTAATGGCCACAAATAATAAATAATAATGCAAATTCAAAGACATCGTATCGTAATTTGCGTATATAGAGTGTTATTGCTTATTTGATTAGAATAGAAATACATACATACATATATGCTGTAATGTATCCGGCGACAAAGTCTAAAGTAATAAATCCGGTTTTATTTTGTCTCTATGTACTCCTCAGCAGTGTGGTGTTGATTGAGACACCAGATGTTTCAATGGTGTAATTGTGTTTTTTTTTTCTTTCGAATAATAATTTATTTAAATTTATACCTAAGTGTGATTAAAAAGAAAATCTATCATAATACCAGCGTGGCAACAGTTGGCAAAATAAACTATTAAGTTATTAATTATATGGGAGAATTTGAAAAATGCCTAGTAAAAATCCAAAGATATTATTTTTATAATATTGTTTTTTTTTCTTTCAAAGAATAATGTATTTAAATATATACGTAAGTATGATTGCAAAGAATATTTATGATTGACCAACGTGGCAACAGTTGGCAAAAAGAAACTTTTAACCTGCATATTCATAAAAGTTAAACTTTAAACCTACTGTTACCATAAAAATTCCTTCGATAAATTGTCAGTAAATTATTATGAATATGGACATAAGTTATTAATTATATGGGAGAATGTGAAAAATGTCCAGGAAAAGTTCAAAGATATTATTTTTGTAATAATAGCAATACTCTGTTATTGCGAATGGAGATATATTAATTTCAACATGTTTCAGTCATAGAATTCACTTTTCTTTAAATATGAAGTACATTACATTTTACTACTGCCTATAATAATACTCGTGGATAAATCGGTCCGTAGAACCCAATTTGTGGCGCTCTAAAACAAAACACAGTACTGGCATCAGCTACTTATATAAATTTCCTAAATCCACCTCCATAGGATGATGGAAATATACAGAAACACGGTTGCCACTCAAGCCAAAAATATATAATCTACCAAAATTTGGAAAAAATTTTACTAAACAACTATCAACAAAAATATTTATTGCGCAAAATTTTATATATATATAGAAATTTTTATCAAAATTTTTCTTGTATAGACAATTTTGTCAAAATTATATTTCAATAGAAAATTTTGCCAACATTTTATTTCTATAGAAAATTTTATCAAAATTTTATACATATAGAAAATTTTATCAAAATCAACAGAAAATGTTTTCAAAATTTTATTTCTTTAGAAAATTTTGTCAAAATTTTATTTCTATAGAAAATTTTGTCCAAATTTTATTTCTATACAAAATTTTGTCAAAATTTTATTTCGATATAAAATTTTGTCAAAATTTTATTTCGATATAAAATTTTGTCAAAATTTTATTTCTATAGAATATTTTATCAAAATTTTATTTCTATATAAAATTTTGTCAAAATTTTATTTCTATAGAAAATTTTGTCAAAATTTTATTTCTATCGAAAATTTTGGTAAAATTTTATTTCTATGGAAAATTTTGTCAAAATTTTATTTCTATAGAAAAATTTGTCAAAATTTTATTTCTATAGAAAATTTTGTCAAAATTTTATTTAAATAGAAAATTTTATCAAAATTTCATTTCTATAGAAATTTTTATCAAAATTTTATTTCTATAGAAAATTTTGTCAAAATTTTATGTCTATAGAAAATGTTGTCAAAATTTTATTTCTATAGAAAAATTTATCAAAAATTTATATCAATAGAAAATTTTGTCAAAATTTTATTTCTATAGAAAATTTTATTTCTATCGAAAATTTTGGTAAAATTTTATTTCTATGGAAAATTTTGTCAAAATTTTATTTCTATAGAAAAATTTGTCAAAATTTTATTTCTATAGAAAATTTTGTCAAAATTTCATTTCTATAGAAAAATTTATCAAAAATTTATATCAATAGAAAATTTTGTCAAAATTTTATTTCTATAGAAAATTTTGTCAAAATTTCATTTCTATAGAAAATTTTCTCAAAATTTTATTTCTATAGAAAATTTTGTCAAAATTTTATTTCTATGGAAAATTTTGTCAAAATTTTATTTCTATAGAAAAATTTGTCAAAATTTTATTTCTATAGAAAATTTTGTCAAAATTTTATTTCTATAGAAAATTTTATCAAAATTTCATTTCTATAGAAAATTTTATCAAAATTTTATTTCTATAGAAAATTTTTCAAAATTTTATGTCTATAGAAAATGTTGTCAAAATTTCATTTCTATAGAAAAATTTATCAAAAATTTATATCAATAGAAAATTTTATCAAAATTTCATTTCTATAGAAAATTTTGTCAAAATTTTAATTCTATAGAAAATTTTGTCAAAATTTTATTTCTATAGAAAATTTTCTAAAAATCTTATTTCTATAGAAAATTTTGTCAACATTTTATTTCTATAAAAAAAAAATTATCAAAATTTGATTTCTATAAAAAATTTTGTCAAAATTTTATTTCTATAGAAAATTTTATCAACATTTTATTTCTATAGAAAATTTTGTCAAAATTTTATTTCTATAGAAAATGTTATCAAAATTTTATTTCTATAGAAAATTTTATCATAATTTTATTTCTATAGAAAAATTTGTAAAAATTTTATTTCTATAAAAAATTTGTCAAAATTTTATTTCTATAGAAAATTTATCAAAATTTTATTTCTATGGAAAATTTTGTCAAAATTTCATTTCTATAGAAAATTTTGTCAAAATTTCATTTCTATAGAAAATTTTATCAAACTTTTATTGTTTATAGAAAATGTTGTCAAAATTTTATTTCTATAGAAAATTTTATCAAAGCTTTATTTCTATAGAAAATTTTATCAAATCTTTATTTCTATAGAAAATTTTGTCAAAATTTTATTTGTATTGAAAATTTTGTCAGCATTTTTTTCTATAGAAAATTTTATCAAAATTTTATTTCTATAGAAAATTTTCTCAAAATTTTATTTCTATAGAAAATGTTGTCAAAATTTTATTTCTATAGAAAATTTTCTCAAAATTTTATTTCTATAGAAAATTTTCTCAAAATTTTATTTCTATAGAAAATATTGTCAAAATTTTATTTCTATAGAAAATTTTGTCAAAATTTTATTTCTATAGAAAATTTTGTCAAAATTTTATTTCTATAGAAAATTTTGTCAAAATTTTATTTCTATACAAAATTTTGTAAAAATTTTATTTCTATACAAAATTTTGTAAAAATTTTTTTCCTATAGAAAATTTTATCAAAGCTTTATTTCTATAGAAAATTTTGTCAAAATTTAAATTTGTAAAGTACAACTTAGTTGGAGAGGAATATATTACAAAATAATCCACCATTTTTGGTAGAATTCTACCAACTGTGCAACCGTGTTCAGAAATATATAGTCGATGTCCGTCTGTCTGTTGAAATCATGCTATCTTTCGAAAGAAACAGGCTGTCGCCTTGAAATTTGGCAGCTGTTATTGATGTAGGCATTGATTTTACTCAAACATATAAAACTATAACTTTACTCTACACAAAAAAAATCCGTAGTTGATCTAATGCGAAATTTAACTTATTTTTATTGGGCACAAATATTTATTTGTAGTTAATTTTTATTAATTATTTCGAAATTTAACTCAATTATGTTTCAAAAATGTTCTGAACTAAACTTAGGTACACCAAAGAAAATTTTCGTACGATTCCCAAATATAGTACAATAAAAACAAGTATTTACGTGATATTAAAGATTACGCAACCTAAATTTACAAAATATTAAGGACAAATTTCTTTAAAATAATGAAATTTTAGTGGGAATAAAGTTTATAATATTTGCTTCAATTTTTTTTTTTCGTTAAATTTTTGGAAATTTTCGTCTTTCCGTTATAGTCGCATGATTTTGGACTAAGGCAAATTTTCCTTAAAGTAAAGAAACATATTTTTGATTTAAAGAAATCGCTCTTAAACTAAATGAAATATTGAATCTTTAGAATTGAGATAAAAACGCTTCAAATATAGGCTAAGACTAATTTTGAGAATTTAGCATCTTTGGTTTAATTTTTTTTTTTTGGAATTAAGAAAACATTTTTTACTTTGAAATATCCATTATAATTTGGATTTTTAAACTGGTATTTGTTTGTATGTGAATAGCATTATTAATATACCGCGAAGAAAAAATAGATTTTTATCCTAATTTTAATTTTATTGATCCTAGATTTAAAGCTATCTCACTAAAAATGTCTTTATTTGAAAGAAGCAGCATCTTTGGCTCGGAATCAATACCATAATCCTTAACCCTCTAATGCCCAAGACTGCCTTTAGGCGGGCTTTATTTAATAAGGAGGCTTTTAGTAAAACACACCTTAAGCCAACAAAAATGGGCAAAATAAAAAGAAAACTTATTTAAAAATATTCAAGAGGCTTTGCAGCATATGCTGAATTTTACGGCATACATTTTTCTTGCTTAGTTCTCTTGCTTTTGTGTCGTTAACATTGAAAAATTAATCAGCTGGCAAAAAAATTGGGCATTAGAGGGTTAAGGAAAGGATACAAGTAAACTTGTTTTTGAGCATAAGAATGAACTGGTTAAAATGACCATGATTTGGCGTCAATGATTCTTTCTTTACTTTTACTTCATATTTTCTTCTATAAATTGTAATTAAATGTATATCAGATCATTATTTTTTTCCTTGTTTTAATAACGCACTGTGGAAATCTCAAAAAGTGGAGTAGAATTTAAATCAATTTTCGCACGAGGTAGTTAATTTTTCCCATGAACGGTTTATTTTATCTATGTGTACAACATCATGTTCTTAACATAATGTGGCTGAAATACCACAACGGAAATTAATTATTATATGCGGTTTTTATAGATACATATTTTTTGTTTTTGCTTTTTGAATTGTTTATGATTGTAGATCACCACAACTTGCGGTTTACAATTGATTTGAGACAGTAAAAATTTTTTGCAAAACAATTAAATTTAATAAAAATCTTATTGATAAATGAATTTCTAACAGTTATTTACAATCAACGACCTTGTCAAAAACTATGAAATTATTAATTACTTATCTATTTGAAGAATGTTGGTATTTATTTAATAATCTGCATTTAAATATTACTATAAATTTAGATTTTAAAATTGTGGTTTTCTACAATCAAACTCAGGTTTTTATACACATTTTAATTAATTGTTATAATGAGTTACATGACAAGTAGATATGTAACATGTTAGTACTTCTATAGAAATATAAACAGGTGTTTACTTTTTTTCAATTCACTTTTCGCATAACTAGTTATAATATTCAAACATTGCACTTTATGCATTAATTAGTATCATAGATTTTTAATCGTTTGCCTTAGTAGATACTCTAATTGTTTTGGTGTCATGATCATATAGAATGGATAAAGGGAGATATTATGAAATTATTGATACCAGCATGTAATTTAGCGCTAAAGTCTTCTGGTTCATTATAAAGCACGCGATGTAATCATTTATATATTTTTTTTTAACTTGTTATGTTCATTATTTATGATATTCTCATTCCTTCCAATATTGTTAAGAAAACTTTACAATTACTTTCTAAGTGAATCGCTTAAAAGTAAAATATAGATGTTGGAACAAGTTCTCATTAAATAAGTGGAAAAAGACAAATGCGTACAAAAATATCGGGCGTAAACCTATGTATCCATTTTAAAACCAATGTGGGACCTATTGAACACATCTATTCGTCTAATTTATTTATTTATTACAAGATTTACAATCATAATAAATTATGAAAATAAATATATAAAAAAAAATTTTTTGACCTAAATGTATTTCTCTACGATATGCCCAAAATATCATCCATATCGGTTAAGGTATAAATATAGCCATACATAATAAGTATCGTCCGTTTTTTCCAGATACAGCTCCATTTCCATAATTATGGAACCCGATAGGCAGCTCTATCGAAAATTTTTTCATCCAATAGAAATGTAGTGCTAAAATTCGTTATCGACAGAATATTTATATTAGGGCTGTTTTCTTTTAGCACTGGATGCAACATTTGTATGGGCTATCCAGAACATCGTTGCACTGGTGTTCTATCCAGAACAACTCATCAGTGCAAGTCGTGCCGATGTTGCCGGATTGTATTTTGATAAAGTGATTCACAATAGCAACTTATTGTGACTAATTTATCAAAAAACATGAAATTCAAAGTGGCACAGTGTCATAAATAATCGCAGCAGTAAATATTTATTACAAATTGGAGCATTTCATATATTAAAAATGCAAGATTTAACTTCTTTTCTGTGATTGTTTTTAAACAGCTGATGACAGTGTTGCATATTTTTGGAGATGTTCTGGATAAGCGAGTACTCTGTTTTCTTTTAGTCCTTCACGGCTTAGGGTATCCAGTGCTAAAAGAAAACAGCCCTATTATTAAATTGTGAGTGAATTCTTTATTATTAAATTTTTATATTAAATTTGTAAGCGAAAATTCTCTGAGAAATCGTTTTCTATTTATTTATATTTTCTTTCGATAAGAAAAATATAAGGAGCTGTATTATCGACATTTATAATTTAAAGGTAATATCACAATAAATCCCCATACTTTGTATTAAATTGTTAGGGACAATTCGTTATCGATTTGTTTACAGTTTCTTGCCGTAAAGAAAGTAGAATGTCCTGTTTTATCGACACACAAGAGAAATTTAAACATAATATCACAATAAAGCTGGATATTTTGTATGAAATTGTAAGCGAAAATGTACTGAGAAAACGTTACCGATTTGTTTATTAATATAATGAGCTGCAGTATCGACATTTATAATTTAAACATAATATCTCAATAAATCCCCATATTTTGTATTAAATTGCTAGGGCCAATTCCCTGAGAAGGCGTTGTCGATTTGTTTACAGTTTCTTGCGGTAAAGAAAGTAGAAAGTCCTGTGTTATCGACACACAAGAGAAATTTAAACATAATATCACAATAAAGCCCGATATTTTGTATGAAATTGTAGGCAAAAATGTACTGAGAAATCGTTATCGATTTGTTTATGCTTTCCTGCCGTAAAGGAAATATAATAGGAGGGTTTGAGGACAGATCAAGCAGAGCAGTTCAACCAGTACACTAAATAACGTCTTGATTTGAAATCTTAAATCTGTAGATTTTCATCCGAGAAGTAAAATCTGGAAATTTTACATTGAGTTTCAAGCAATTTTCATGATCGGTGCGCCTTCTATACCCTCAAGAAGTGAAATCGGTCTATATGGGGGCATTACCAAATGGACCGATAAAAACTTAATCCGATACATGATACCAGAATATTTACAATTTCAGGCAAATCGGATAAAAACTACGGTTTCTTTAAACCCAAGGAGTTAAATCGGGAAATCGTTCTTATGTTATGGGGGCTATACTAAAATATGGACCGATACTCACCATTTTTGGCGCACATCTTTACCGTCCTAAAATACCTCCAGAAGGCCAATTTCAGGCAAATTTTTGGCACACCTCTTTATGGTCATAAAATACCTCTATATTTCAAATTGCAGGCAAATTGGATAAAAACTGCGATTTCGATAAGCCAAAGACCCCAAATCGGGTGGTCGGTTTATATGGGGCCTATATCAAAACCTGAACCGATATAGCCCATCTTCGAACATGACCTGTCTACAGACAAAAGACGAGTTTGTGCAAAATTTCAGCACGATTATTGAAGACTGTAGCGTGATTACAACAGACAGACAGCCAGACAGACAGACGGGCATGGTTATATCGTCTTAGAATTTTTACGAGGACCCTATACCTAACATAAGACGGAGTAGTTTTGCCATGTATCTCTTGTAAAAAAAATCCTAACTGCACAGACAAAAATATTTTTTTTCTTCAATCATGAAATTAATTGAAATATATTCAATCACAGAAATGATAGTATCAATCACCAAAGTCAATTAAAAAACAAACTGATACAATTAATTTTTGTGATTGGTTTTTGTTTCAATTAATTTTTTTTTAATCCATTAAAGTTTTAATTAAATATTTTTTTTTAAATTAAAATTTTAATTGGAAATATTTTGGTTATATTTTTTCTATGTGCATATATGAAAATCACATACAGAAACAGTATTTCATTGTTTTATTGAAATATTTTTAATATACCTTATTTCTTTCATAATGTATACTAAGTGTAAATTTTTCACTGTGCACAAAAAGAAAACAAAAATGGACTAATAAATTCATTGCAAATAAATTCATTCGCCCACTCGCATTTTTGTATCAGTAAGAATTTATTTTTTGCTGGTAAACAATTCGTGATTAATGGAGGCAGTGCAAATTTTATATGATTTGTCGTTTACCTTTAACTAATATCTAATGTCATATAATGAAAACCTAAAAATCATAAAAAACAAAAACTTCCAAAATTGTTTATTATATTTACTTAACAAATTGATGTTTTTAATGTTTCAAATTCGTTTGAAAAAATTAAAAACTACAATATTTTTAATTTTTGTTTTAAACGATCAAAATATGAACCATTTTCAACTATGACATATATTGAAAACCTAAAAATCACGAAAAACTTCCAGTCGCGTTTATTATATTTATTTAACAAATTGACACAAGAAAACACTTAAGTAATATTTTTCATTGCCAAATAGGCTTCAATATTATCTTTGTTTCTATTTTTTTATCAGTTTAATTTTGAGAAGAGCACACTAACATATAATGAAATGATACTCTGGGTTCCACATCTTTAGCAACATTGTACCATTATTAGCCATTAAGACAATAGAAAGACTGCAAGATAATAATATACATACAATAATACTAATAATCAAAGTTAACAAGAATATTCGATAATAATGTACACATGCCTAGCAATGCCACAATAATAAGATGCTACACAGAAAGAAAGAATTCAATCATTTCCTAGGAAAACAAAAAATACATTGCGATAAATTTTCCTTTGACAAAACCATGTCAAATTCATTTGCAAGTTTTCACTACTTCTGGATCACAAATTGGGGATCCAAACGATTTTTTTATTAGTTCTGTTTTTGCTGGGATATTGATTTCTTCTGCCCATGGATATGGAGTTAACTAACATAAATTGGTCATAAATTGCTACTTTATATTTAAAGGCCGGTACAATGTTCATTATGGTGAAAATTTTTATACAATTATTTCGCATATAGAAAGCGGTGTTTATTTAGGTAACTGGGAGCGCTATTTAAGCAGGGAGCGTTATTGAATTAAGTCTACAAATAATTACGAATCGATACGGACTTTTACCCTGATTAGATACCCAGAATTGAAATATGGGGGTCGCTTTTTATGGGGCCTATATACAATTATGTACCGATATGGACCAATTTTTGAGTGATTGAAAATCGGTTTATCTGAGAGCTATATATAATTATATATAGACCAATATTTGCAAATTTGGGGCTACATATAATTATGGACCGATATGGATAAATCTTTGCATGGTTGCTAGCGGCCATATACTAACACCACGTACCAAATTTTAATCGGATCGGATAAATTTTACTACTCCAAAAGGTTGTAGGTTTTTTCCTAATATTTAGCGCCTTGTAGGGACGTAGGGACTTTTTCACTCAACACAATTTTTAATAATTTTTACATTTTGGTGGCTCTAGACGAGGAAATTAGAAGCCGGCAAGGCTTGATCTTTAACACTGTAAGGAACCACGGTTGCCACTCGTTCCAAAAAAACCACGGGAGTCACCGTGGTGCAATGGTTAGCATGCCCGCCTTGCATACACAAGGTCGTGGGTTCGTGGTTCGATTTTTCAGCGGTGGATTATCCCACCTCACTAATGCTGGTGGCATTTCTGAGGGTTACAAAGCTTCTCTAAGTGGTTTCACTGGAATGTGGAACGCCGTTCGGACTCGGCTATAAAAAGAAGGTCCCTTGCCATTGAGCTTAACATGGAATTGGGCAGCACTCAGTGATAAGAGAGAAGTTCACCACTGTGGTATGACAATGGACTGAATAGTCCAAGTGAGCCTGATACATCGGGCTGCCACATAACCTAACCAAAGAAGAAAACCTTATCACAAATCTACCAAACAAATATTTCTATAGAAAATATTGTCAAAATTTTATTCCAATAGAAAATTTTCTGAAAATTTTATTTCTATAGAAAAATTTCTCAAAATTTTATTTCTGTAGAAAGTTTTGTCAAAATTTTATATCTGTTGAAAATTTTATCAAAATTTTTTTCTATAGAAAATTTTCTCAAAATTTTATTTCTTTAGAAAATTTTGTCAAAATTTTATTTCTCTAGAAAATTTTGTCAAAATTTTAGTTCTACAGAAAATTTTGTCAAAATTTTAGTTCTATAGAAAGATTTGTCAAGATTTTACTTCTATAGAAAAATTTGTAAACATTTTATATCTATAGAAAGTTTTGTCAAGATTTTACTTTTATAGAAACTTTTGTAAAAATTTTATTTCTATAGAAAATGTTGTAAAAGTTTTATTTATATAGAAAGTTTTGTCGACATTTTATATCTATAGAAAATTTTGTCAAAATTTTATTTCTCTAGAAAAATTTTATTTCTGTAGAAATTTTGTAAAAATTTTATTTCTATAGAAAGTTTTGTCAAGATTTTACTTTTATAGACAATTTTTTCCAAATTTTATTTCTATAGAAAATTTTGTCAAAATTTTATTTCTATAGAAAATGTTGTCAAAATTTTATTTCATATTTGTTGTTTTGATCTCAGCTTTAAAACCATTGTGTTGACCAGAGATGGTCTGTATCAAACTTTTTTAGGTTTGCGACTGTCGCAAAGTTGTAAACGTCACATACGCGTCGTAAATGTAGAAAAAGTAACAAATGTCGCAAACTGAAAATACTTTAGTCGCGTCAGCTAGGCGGCGAATTCGATGACATCCACGACGATGGTATATGCGAAGAAGTTTCAATTCTTAGGAATGTTCACAATTTTCGGTTTTAGTTCCCACATTTTCCCTATTGCCTTTTGCACGAGTACAGGGTAACCGTGGATTTTCTCGTCCTTTCTTAGCTTTGAGTTCAGTCTCCTGTCCAATATAACCCCAAGGTATTTTGCACACTCACCAACGGGAATTTCGATACCACCTAAGAAAATAGGCTTAAACATGGGAAAACTTTCACAAATTTCTGCAGAAACTCACAGCGAATGCTGTCAAACTAAATTAAAAAATGTTCAGGATTTCTTCTATTCATATTTGGTTTTCTACAGTAGGTTTACGACTTTTGCGACATACGTATTATACCGTCGCAAATGTATGTCGCAAAAGTCACAGTTTGTGACAGGCCAACCCTGGTGTTGACTAAACTACAAGAATAGCTTAACCAACAGAGGAAAAGAATGTTTGTCAAATTTATTTGGGCAAAGCCCTATAGACTGCAAGATGGTTGGATGGACGCAGGTTTCGGAATTACCACATTCCTCATCAGCATCATCTACTTGCAGCAAAACTATCAACCAATTATCAGAATAAATTCAGGCAGTTCCCTAAACCCATGGTGAACCACACTTGAACCTTCCGAAAAAAGTTTTATGATAGCCGGTTTATCACAATGGACTGAATAGTCTAAGTGAGCCTGAATCTTAATCGGGCTGCCACTTTAACCTTATGCCGAAATAAATTCATACAAACATTTCTATTTTCCTTTGCCACCATCAAATCATCGATTTGAGTGCAGTTGGCTGGGTTTATTTTGAGCGTGCTTCCTCTTACTTCATTCGTGTTTTGTTTTTTATTGTGGGTTTGTACTTCAATCATATTTGTTGTTTTGATCTCAGCTTTAAAACCATTGGTTGACTAAACTACAAGAGTAGCTTACCCAACAGAGGAAATTGTCAAATTTTATTTCTATAGAAAATTTTGTCAAAATTTTATTTCTCTAGAAAATTTTATCAAAATTTTATTTATAGAAAATTTTGTCAAAATATTATTCCTATAGAAAATTTTGTCAAAATTTTATTTCTATAGAAAATTTTCTCAAAATTTTATTTCTATAGAAAGTTTTGTCAACATTTTATATCTATAGAAAATTTTGTCAAAATTTTATTTCTATTTTTATTTCTACAGAAAATTTGGTCAAAATTTTATTTCTATAGAAAATTTAGTCAAAATTTTATTTCTACAGAAAATTTAGTCAAAATTTTATTTCTATAGATAATTTTGTCAACATTTTATATCTATAAATATAGAATTTTTTTCAAAAATTTTATTTTTATAGATTTATTCCTCAAAAAATTTGCAATAACATACGATCTACATCAATAACAACTACTTGTGCCAAGTTTGAAGTCGATAGCTTGTTTCATTCGGAAGTTAGCGTGATTTCGATTTAGAATTTCACCACGACCCACAATATATATATTTTATGGGGGTCTAAGATCAGTATTTCGATGTGTTACAATCCTATGGTGGAGGGTATAATAATTTCTTATAACTAATCTCAACATGTGGAAGGAAAAAAAACATAGTACCACAAATGGAAAAAAATCACTAATTTTTCCCAACGGAAATCGAACATAGTACCGGCCTTTAGCCACAGTGTCAATCCTGTACCGAATTGAAAAGTCAATAAACAATAACCAATTAAATATTCATGTTACAATTCATTTATGTAAATCTATACATATGTAGATATGATTTTATAGCAAATTGTTGTCAAATTATAGCAAATTAATGTTGTCACATTGACAACAGCATTGTTGGGCCATGGTTTATTGCCGCCATTCAACTGTCCAACATCATGTCAGGGTAATAAAAAAAAAAACAAACATACATACATACAATGATGAAAAGTTGTACTATCAATGATGAGCTGCTTCATCAATGTGCATTGCATGCTCTGCGGTTCTGCATTGCGTTCTTAATGTCTGTGACAACAGAAACCTATTAACAAGATATTCTTTTAACATTGAAATGCATCATGATGTATTTTCAATTGTTTTGTGCGATTGAAGATAAGCGCTTTTTATTTCATTGTATAATTTAATCGAAATTAACACTTATTTAGATATTTTGTTTTATTAAGAGAGACATGAACAAAATTTCGATATTACGTGAAAAGAGATTAGTTTTTGTTTTACTAAATCCCAGAAAACATTTTCATTGAAAAAAATATTTAGATGGTAAACTAAGCAACACATTTATCGTCAAAACCACTTTGTTGAATTACAAGTAGGGTTTTCCCCGGAAACGGGATCCAGGGAATTTGCTATTTTTTCGCTCCCGCTTTCCCGGGAAATTTTCTTTACAATATTTCATATATAATAAAGGGTGATACGGTCAAAATTTGGTCAATATAAACTTGACGTATTTCTTTCAATTTTGCAATTTAAAAAACCTGAACACCTCTCATTTTGAAGGTGTGTGTGTGTAGAATGTTGCTCCTATTTTGATTTTGGAATTCACTCTTCAGTTGTCAAAATGCCGTCCAAGCAAGAAGAGCATCGTATCAAAATTTTGCTCGCGCGTCGCGAAAATCCGAGCTACTCGCACGTAAAGCTGGCAAAATCGCTAAAAGTTGCCAAATCAACCGTTACAAATGTAATTAAAGTGTTTGGGGAACGTTTGTCGACAGCCAGGAAGTCTGGATCGGGGGGAAATCGAAAACCGGAAGCCGCTGAGACGACAAAGAGAGTTGCCGGTAGTTTCAAGCGAAACCCTAACCTCTCTCTCCGAGATGCCGCAAATAAGCTGGGTGTATCGCCTACAACCGTGCATCGAGCCAAAAAACGAGCCGGACTATCGACTTACAAGAAGGTAGTGACTCCAAATCGCGATGATAAACAAAATACGACGGACAAAGCGCGATCCCGGAGGCTGTACACGACGATGCTGACGAAGTTTGACTGCGTGGTAATGGACGACGAAACCTACGTCAAAGCCGACTACAAGCAGCTTCCGGGACAGGAGTTTTATACGGCAAAAGGAAGGGGAAAGGTAGCAGATATTTTCAAGCACATAAAACTGTCAAAGTTCGCAAAGAAATATCTGGTTTGGCAAGCCATCTGTACCTATGGCTTGAAAAGCAGCATTTTCATAGCTTCCGGGACTGTCAACCAAGAAATTTACGTGAAAGAGTGTTTGAATAAACGTCTGCTGCCTTTCCTGAAGAAACACGGATGTTCCGTACTGTTTTGGCCGGATTTGGCATCTTGCCATTACGGTAAAAAGGCCATGGAGTGGTACGCCGCCAACAACGTGCAGGTGATTCCCAAGGACAAGAACCCTCCCAACACGCCAGAGTTCCGCCCAATTGAGAAATACTGGGCTATTGTCAAGCGGAACCTAAAGAAGACCAAAAAAACTGCTAAGGACGAGCAGCAGTTCAAGGCAAATTGGCTTTCTGCGGCAAAGAAGGTGGCTGTACAAAGCGTGAGGCCCGGCAATTCGGATTTGGAAAAGCGAAAGCCTAACTGAATATTTTTCCTGAATTTTATACTAATTGAACTTGAAAAAGAAATTTAATTTGATTTTTAAAATAAACGATTTCACCGATTTACACGCGTTTTCCCTTGACCAAATTTTGACCATATCACCCTTTAGAGGGTTTTATATGGAAAATGACAGTTGATATCTAGTTAAAGTGGATTTTGGAAGTGTATTGTGAATGAGTGTGAATGATAGTGAAATCGAAATAAGTTTTTTCATTTCCAAACACTCTTAAGGTTACAAAAAATCCCACTATATTAGAAGTGTTTTTCCGAAAACTATACTGAAAGAAAACATTGTGAAAATTTTTTGTATTACAAAATATTTCATATTTTAGTATGATTTTTATGACTGATGTAAGAGATCAATATTATATATATTGTTAGTTGTCCAGACAATGGCTTATAATCGTAGCTTTAGGCGATTGATGGGAAACCATCAAAGTTGGTTTCCCTTTGACCGGGATCCCGGGAAATTCGAAAAAAATTCCCGGTTTGGAAAAAGTCCGAGAAAAAGGAAACCCTTATTACCAGAAATCGTTGAACTGATATCCGTTGAAATTCCACTCACAATAATAGATTATTGTGATTGATCGTATTAAATATTAAAATATATTAAGCTTATGTATATGCTGAACTTTATATTCTTTTACAAAATTTGCAGTTTTTCAAAAGGAGACAACAAATTAAAAATAATTATTTTATAAAAGAAAAAGCTCCATCTATGGACTATAGACAAATAACCGAGCTTAAAATTGATTTAAGAAGTCTGTGCACTTCTCGGTCTATGGACACTAGCAACATGAGGCTTTTTTATATTTACCCTCCTATTCGATATCCATGACAATATGATCAAGAATAAATCATTTTGTTTGGCGTTTGCCTAACTTTGTTTGACATGTATATAAAATAGCTTAAATAAATTGATTTATATAGCATTTTGTTGTCAAAATGTCGTTACCTACCTATAAACAATGGGACAAACCATTTTTCACACTAATATCACCTATTAAAATAGTGTTAAATTCCTATGTTATGAATGAATTGAGTTCCAGTGGCGCTAGAACTAAACTCTGTTTGAGATGTCTGAGAAATTCAAAACTCTAAAAAAAATTTGTTAGTAGAAAACGCTGAAAACTCATTCGAAAAATAGAGAATAGTCAGTGGTAACAAACTTTGTCTGCTATTTTGAAAGGCAAGTGCCCAAAAACAAGCTTTGCTTAAGTCCAGTTTGTACCTCTAACGAAGTTTGGGCTATCCATAACAAATGCATTGTTTTTGTGCTTACTGAAAATTACGGGAGGCGTTATTATTAGTATTATTATTAGTATTATTGGTATACAACAGGAATTTTCATAAATATCCGCTACCGATAACAAATGCATGGATGATTTTTCTGCCAAAAAATTCCATGAAACGTTGTTATCACTTATATTTGGCTGCCATAAGTAGTGCATGTAAAAACTGTATTATCGGCATGCTATAGGAATAACAAATGTATTAGACATTTTGGAAACGGCATATTTCAAAAATATTCAAGACATCAAGTATGGTCACCACATAGACCATTTTTTCTACATCCTGAAATTGATAAAAAATATATTTAGGATTTTATGAAGCATTTCCATTGAACTTTAATCTTGATTCTGAGGTCATGTCGAAACTTCGAAACGTCTGCAACTCTTGAGAGAAAATAGTTTTCACTCAATTAATTTCCAATATTGAATGCTTTGTTCGCAACTTTTGCGTTGTTCATAAGCGTAGGAAGGCCTCTGCGGAGGGGGCTTAGACCCCCCAGAAAAATTTCTATCGATCGATAGAGCTCGTTCGGCTCCGCAAGCCAAATCTGGGGATCGATTTATATGGGGGCTATACATAATTATGGACCGATATGGACCAATTCCTGCATGGTTGTTGGATACCATATACTAACACCACGTACCAAATTTCAACCGGATCGGATGAATTTTGCTCTTCCACGAGGCTCCGGAGGTCAAATCTGGAGAACGGTTTATATGGGGGCTATATATAATCATGGACCGATATGGACCAATTCTGGCACGATTGTTGGAGACCATATACTAACACCATGTTCAAAATTCCAAACGGATCGGATGAAATTTGCTGGTCTTAGAGGCTCCGCAAGCCAAATCGGGGGATCGGTTTATATGGGGGCTATATATAATTATGGACCGATGTAGACTAATTTTTGTATGGTTGTTAGAGACCATATACTAACACCATGTACCAAATTTCAGCCGGATCGGATGAAATTTGGTTCTCTTAGAGGCTCCGCAAGCCAAATCGGGGGATCGGTTTATATGGGGGCTATATGTAATTATGGACCGATATGGACCAATTTTTGCATGGTTGTTAGAGACCATATACTAACACCATGCACCAAATTTCAGCCGGATCAGATGAAATTTGCTTCTTTTAGAGCAAACGCAAGCCAAATTTGGAGGTCCGTTTATATGGGGGCTATACGTAAAAGTGGACCGATATGGCCCATTTGCAATACCATCCGACCTACATCAATAACAACTACTTGGGCCAAGTTTCAAGTCGATAGCTTGATTCGTTCGGAAGTTAGCGTGATTTCAACAGACGGACGGACGGACGGACGGACATGCTCAGATCGACTCAGAATTTCACCACGACCCAGAATATATATACTTTATGGGGTCTTAGAGCAATATTTCGATGTGTTACAAACGGAATGGCAAAGTTAATATATAGCCCCATCCTATGGTGGAGGGTATAATAATAGTTTTTTTTTTATGTTGTAGGAACATTGTTTTGTTTGAGTGTACTAAACGTTTTGTTTGAGTGTACTATACGATCATAATATATGCGTATGTTATGCGTGTCAACAGCATATGTTATAAACATGTTAGTAGACACTACGCATTTGAAATCTGTATCAATTAAGACCAATTCTGAAAAAACACATATCAATAATATTGTGTACACTATAATAACAAATTGCACATTCTTTTCAATGTTAAGAAAATGAAGTTGTCTTGAAACCGGTATTGTATATGCGTAAATATCCAGCATAATCATTAAAATGAACTTAAAAGAGTTTGCACGTGGTTTTTGATTTTGTTTTAACACAATACGAATTTCCTCTCATGGGGAATACCCCCATAATTGGATACCATAGCTATAGAAAACTGGTCTTACATTTAGCTATTAAGAGTTCCACGCATGATTCATATTGTACCTATGAAAAAGATAAAATACATTTATACTACGTACATATAAAGTGAATAAAAAGTTTAAAAGGAAGTAGTCTGGGAATTTTATTTAATGGTTTTCTTTGTATCGAACTTTGCGTCCAAAGTTCTTAAGTGGTTAACCTTGAAAATGTCTACACTTCACTTTAGAACAGAACAGTTGTAAAAACTGAAATATGATATATGGTTATATTACAAAGGATATATGTATGTATGTATGGGCAAATATGAATTGGAGCATATGATTTCAGTTTAAAAATGTAAAAATATAGTTGTATTGAACGCCACTGCTAAAACAATTAATTATTGTATACGTGTTGCATATATTTTAGTTGGAATAGTAATAGCACATGTCATGGCTTTTTTGCTTCCAATATACAATTTTTAATAGATGCGTTTATTATAAAAAATTATACGATCGCTACAATTTAAATTAATCCATCGTTTTGTGGGCGCCACCTATTTAACAAAATTATAGGTTTGAGTATAATAGGCTTGTTTTCTTTTACACTGAAAGTAAAGTTTTCTTTTCTGAGGAATTTTAGACAATTTTGCATAACTTTTCATAAATTCGTATTTTATGACAGTACTACACACTCAAAAAAGTGAACCCTCTATTTCACTAGGGCCAATTTAACTTTATTTTAGTTCATGGAATTATTATGTTTGGAGAAAGTTTCCTTTACTCTTTTTTTTGCGTACGTTAGTTAAATGAACTAAAAAAACTGGAAAAAATTATACACAAATGAAACATAAAGATTTACTAAATTCGTACTTCTCACAAACTAGTTCATTATTTCTTTAAATTTGTAAATTTTGCTACAAATGCGTCCATCGTCAAGGGAAAACGCATGTAAATCGGTGAAATCGTTTATTTAAAAAATCAAATTAAATTTCTTTTTCAAGTTCAATTAGTATAAAATTCAGGAAAAATATTCAGTTAGGCTTTCGCTTTTCCAAATCCGAATTGCCGGGCCTCACGCTTGACACCTGCCATCAGATTTTGTACAGCCACCTTGTCCACCTTCTTCGCCGCAGAAAGCCAGTTTGCCTTGAACTGCTGCTCGTCCTTAGCAGTTTTTTGGTCTTCTTTAGGTTCCGCTTGACAATAGCCCAGTATTTCTCAATTGGGCGGAGCTCTGGCGTGTTGGGAGGGTTCTTGTCCTTGGGAACCACCTGCACGTTGTTGGCGGCGTACCACTCCATGGCCTTTTTACCGTAATGGCAAGATGCCAAATCCGCCCAAAATAGTACGGAACAACCGTGTTTCTTCAGGAAAGGTAGCAGACGTTTATTCAAACACTCTTTCACGTAAATTTCTTGGTTGACAGTCCCGGAAGTTATGAAAATGCTGCTTTTCAAGCCACAGGTACAGATGGCTTGCCAAACCAGATATTTCTTTGCGAACATTGACAGTTTTATGTGCTTGAAAATATCTGCTACCTCTCCCCTTCCTTTTGCCGTATAAAACTCCTGTCTCGGAAGCTGCTTGTAGTCGGCTTTGACGTAGGTTTCGTCGTCCATTACCACGCAGTCAAACTTCGTCAGCATCGTCGTTTACAGCCTCCGGGATCGCGCTTTGGCCGTCGTATTTTGTTTATCATCGCGATTTGGAGTCACTACCTTCTTGTAAGTCGATAGTCCGGCTCGTTTTTTGGCTCGATGCACGGTTGTAGACGATACACCCAGCTTATTTGCGGCATCTCGGAGAGAGAGGTTAGGGTTTCGCTTGAAACTACCGGCAACTCTATAGTCGTCTCAGCGGCTTCCGGTTTTCGATTTCCCCCCGATCCAGACATCCTGGCTGTCGACAAACGTTCCCCAAACACTTTAATTACATTTGTAACAGTTGATTTGGCAACTTTTAGCGATTTTGCCAGTTTTGCGTGCGAGTAGCTCGGATTTTCGCGATGCGCGAGCAAAATTATGATACGCTGCTCTTCTTGCTTGGACGGCATTTTGACAACTGAAGAGTGAATTCCAAAATCAAAATAGGAGCATCATTCTACACACACACCTTCAAAATGAGGGGTGTTCAGGTTTTTTAAATGCAAAATTGAAAGAAATACGTCAAGTTTATATTGACCAAATTTTGACCGTATCACCCTTTAGGTGGGATAATCAACCGCTGAAAAATTTTTGGTGTTCGGTCGAAGCAGGAATCGAACCCACGAACTTGTGTATACAAGGCGGGCATGCTAACCATTGCACCACGGTGGCTCCCTAGAATTTGTATGGCACTAAAGAGATTTTTGCAATTTTGAACGCAAATTTTTACCTTCAAACAACAAAATTTAACAGGTGAAAAAAAATTGATTATGACTAATAAATTTTCTTGAATTTGTCGAAAAATATTTACTTATTTATTCGTTAAAATTTTCTAAAAATAAAAAAAAAAATTTTTCTTCCTTGTGGGTTCACTATTTTTACGGTGCACCCAAAGAATTTAAAGCTCCATAAGATATATGTCGATCGACTTAGAACCACCTCCTGAGTCAGTTTAGCCCTTGGTGTCCGTCCGCCTGACCACGTATTTGTTGTTCGCAGTATACAGGTCACTATTGTTAAGCGGTTTTGACGAAATTTGGTAAAGTGTTGATGGTAGAATGCACTGAAAAAGATATTTACGTGATATTAGAGATTACACAACCTAAATTTTAGGATGCCAAATTTACAAAATATTAAGGACAAATTTCTTTAAAATAATGAAATTTTAATTAAAATAAAGTTTATAATCTTTGCTTCAAACATTTTTTTTCATTAAATTTAGGACACTAATTTTGTAAATTTTGCTTAAAGTAAAAAAAAACAAATTTTTGATGTTAAGAAATTGTCCTTAAATTAACTGAAATATTGAAACTTTAGATTTAAGATAAAAACGTTTCAAATATAGTCTAAGACTTATTTTGAGGTTTTAGCGTCTTTGGTTTAAAGTTTTTTTTGGAATCAGGAAAACATTTTTTATTTTGAAGTATCCGTTATAATTTGGATTTTTAAACTGGCATTTGTTTGTACGTGAGTACCATTATTAATAAACCGCGAAAACAGAGTGAAAATTTGATAAATGAGGTCTGTATCCTAATTTTATTTGTATTAGTCCTAGATTTAAAGCCAGATAGGTAGCTAAAAATGTCTTTATTTTAAAGAAGCCGCATCTTTGGCTCGGAATCAATACCAAAATCCTAAAATGAAGGTCAAAATGTTTGGATCCAAGTAAACTTTTTTATGAGTGTGGAAGAATATAGGTACAAATAAAACAAAATAAATAGTCCATTCATTATCTAGACTGCTTAATGCTATTTCAAAACAAAAAGGACTGCCCAACAAGTACTGTACTGCCAATACTTTTGTTCCTCAAAAAATTTTGCCTTTTTTTTAATTTTTTTTTTATAATTTAAATATTTAAAGGACATACATCTTTCTAAAATAAAATAATGATGTAGATACTTAACGCAGTTACAATCCAATTTGAAATATTTTTTAATTTAAAATAGCTTCATATCACTTTTAACTTGTGGTTTGTAAACAAAATTGTTTAGTGTGTCAATACTTATGTGTGTCAATGTATAATCAAAAGGCTTTAAATACAGGCTAAGTCTTATTTAAAGGATCTTGCGTCTTTGGTTAAAAAAAAAATAATTAAACATTTGTACTCTGAAGTATCTGTTATAATTTTTTTATACCCTCCATCATAGGATGGGGGTATATTAACTTTGTCATTCCGTTTGTAACACATCGAAATATTGCTGTAAGACCCCATAAAGTATATATATTCTGGGTCGTGGTGAAATTCTGAGTCGATCTAAGCATGTCCGTCCGTCCGTCCGTCTGTTGAAATCACGCTAACTTCCGAACGAAACAAGCTATCGACTTGAAACTTGGCACAAGTAGTTGTTATCGATGTAGGTCGGATGGTATTGAAAATGGGCCATATCGGTCCACTTTTACGTATAGCCCCCATATAAAGGGACCCTCAGATTTGGCTTGTGGAGCCTCTAACAGAAGCATATTTCATCCGATCCGGCTGAAATTTGGTATATGGTGCTGGTATATGGTCTCTAACAACCATGCAAAAACTGGTCCACATCGGTCCATAATTATATATAGCCCCCATATAAACCGATCCCCAGATTTGGCTTGCGGAGCCTAAAAGAGAAGCAAATTTCATCCGATCCGGCTGAAATTTGGTACATGGTGTTGGTATATGGTCTCTAACAACCGTGCAAAAATTGGTTAACGTCGGTCCATAATTATATATAGCCCTCATATAAACCGATCCCCCGATTTGGCTTGCCTCTAAGAGAAACAATTTTCATTCGATCAGGCTGAAATTTGGTACACGGTGTTAGTAGATGGTCTCTAACAACCATGCAAAAATTGGTCTATATCGGTCCATAATTATATATAGCCCCCATATAAACCGATCCCCCGATTTGGCTTGCGGAGCCTCTAAGAGAAGCAAATTTCATCCGATCCGGCTGAAATTTGGTACATGGTGTTAGTATATGGTCTCTAACAACCATGCAAAAATTGGTCCACATCGGTCCATAATTATATATAGCCCCCATATAAACCGATCCCCCGATTTGGCTTGCAGAGCCTCTAAGAGAAACAATTTTCATCCGATCCGGCTGAAATTTGGTACATGGTGTTAGTATATGGTCTCTAACAACCATGCAAAAATTGGTCCATATAGGTCCATAATTATATATAGCCCCCATATAAACCGATCACCAGATTTGACCTCCGGAGCCTCTTGGAAGACCAAAATTTATCTGATTCAGTTGAAATTTGGTACGTGATGTTAATATATGGCCTCAAACACCCACGCAAAAATTGGTCGATATTGGTCCATAATTATATATAGGCCCCATATAAACCGATGCCCAGATTTGACCTCCGGAGCACATTGGAAGAGCAAAATTCTTCCCATTCGGTTGAAATTTGGTACATGATGTTAGTATAGGGTATCCAACAACCATGCAGGAATTGGTTCCTATCAGTCCATAATAATATATAGCTCCCATATAAACCGATCCCCAGATTTGACCTCCGGTGCCTTTTGGAGAAGCAAAATTCATCCGATCTGGTTGAAATTTGGTAGTATATGATATTTAACAACCATGTGAGTTGAAATTTGTGGATGACAGTCTTTCGTAGAAGTTTCTACGCAATCCATGGTGGAGGGTACATAAGATTCCGCCTGGCCGAACTTACGGCCGTATATACTTGTTTAATTTAAAATAGCTTCATATCACTTTTAACTTGTGGTTTGTAAACAAAATTGTTTAGTGTGTCAATACTTATGTGTGTCAATGTATAATCAAAAGGCTTTAAATACAGGCTAAGTCTTATTTAAAGGATCTTGCGTCTTTGGTTAAAAAAAATAATTAAACATTTGTACTCTGAAGTATCTGCTATAATTTTTTTATTCTTATAGAACCTACATTTACATCTACATAGGTTCCTAAAATTTAATTTTTGATTTCTTTAAATCAAATGTGTTTTTCTTTACTTTAAGGAAATGTTGCCTTATTTCAAAGACACACGACGTCAACGGACGTACACAAATTTCTAAAATTCCTAAATTTAACAAAAGATTTTTTCTGAGACATAGATTATAAACTTTCTTTTCATTAAAATTTCATTAATTTAAAGAAATTTGTCCTCACTATTGAGCAAATTGCGTGTCTTAAAATTTAGGTTGCATAATCTTTCATATTAAGTCAATACTTTTTTCAGTGAAGGTATAGCCCCAATATAAACAGACCCCTTGATTTGATATCCGGAGTTTCTTGAAAGAGCAAATTATAGCCGATCCGAATGAAATTTGGAACGTTAGTGTATACTCCCTAAAAATCACACAAAATTATACATATTGGCCAATATATATAATTATAGCTCCCATATAAACCGGTCTCCAGATTTGACTTTCGGCGCCTCTTAGTGGATTAAATTCCATCCGATCTGGTTGAAATTTGGCATCTATATAAACCCCAAGATTTGAAGTTTCATTGAAGAACAAATTTCGTCCGATAAGGTACAAATCAGAAGACAATGTTACAATCTTTTAAGATGCCATACCACACAGAAAAAAATATCACCAAAATATTTCTAATTAAAAAGTTGATTGAAGTTGAAATTTTATTAATTAATTGATACAATTAACTTTTTAATCAAAATATAAACATTAAGTTAATTAAGGCAATGATTGAAAATTTTAAAATTTTTAATTCAAATAACTAATTGATACAATTAACTTTTTAATCAAACTTGAAAGACTAAGTCTATTAAAAACTAATTGAATCTTTTTTTAACTAAAAATTAATTTCAAACAATCAATTTTTTAATCAAACTAAAAACACTACCATAAGTCAGTTAAGAAAGTGATTGAAAATAGTTACGTTTTTAATGAAAAATTAATAGAGTTATGCAATCAACATCAATTAAATTTTTAATTGAATCAATATAAAAAAATAATTAAAATTTTCGAATGAAATCAATTGATTTTTAATACAAGTATTTTTTTAATTTCCAATTAAAACTGTGATTGATACTATCATTTTCGTTATTGAAGACATTTCAATTAAAAAATTAATTGGATCAATTAATTTCGTGATTGAATCAGAAAAAAAAATTTTTCTATGTATCGGCAATTGTTACTAGTTATATTTTATTTTTAAAGTCTTTCGTTGTCTCAATTTGAATATCAAATTGCATCAATAATACGTAGCTCTTTCCATTAGTGCTCCTGTTCTGGCTTATCATTTGAACTAAAATTCACAGCATTAAATTAAAAAATTGGCTAATTTGTGATGTATTTGATTGTTCTTGGAATTTGACTTTGTTCTACACCATTTGGGTGTGGTTCGTAGAGTTTTGCATTAAACTAAAAAAAATGTTATATTATCAGCATCAAGTACTCTACACATTGATCAACACAAAAACATTCTTTAAGTATTAAAAAAGCACAGTAGATGCCGAAAAATATGTATAAAAACCATGGAGTTAGTTTTTATTATTCCCACAAGTCATTGGCTTTTGCCAAGAAAAAAAAAAGATGAAAGAACCTGTGTAAAACCCATATCAATCATTCATTTCCGAGATTCTATGGAATTTTTTTTTAAGTACTTTTTGTTTTTATTGCTATTTATTTGACTATAGTTTAATGGAATTCAAGGCTATGAATTGATTTGGGATTAAAAAAAAAATAAGAAAAGAAAAAACTTCCAACATCAAGTGCTGGAAAAGAATAAAACAAAAACACAAAACCGGTACAAACTCCCAAATGCTAAAAGCTTTTTTAAAAAAAAAGTATGAAAATGTATGAAGCCAGGAAAGACACACACACAAAGGCTTTGGCATATGCCAAATAATTTATTGAAATAATGAACTAAAACCCATGCGGATATTAATTGTATTACAAACAAACTTCGTTTGTTCTTTCTAAAATTAGACAATTTGTATTCTAGTTCTACACAAAGACCATTATGAGGATGTTTGGAATTTCTATTTTTTTTTGTTACTGGCTTGATAGCTTCGATTATTAAAATCTCCAAAATGATCTCGTTGTTCTATACTATTACCTCGATAACCTTGTTTATTGTAAATTTATATCCGGCTCTAAGTTACCTGTTGTAAATGTTAGACAAATGCCTTTCACTTTCTTTGTCAAGATATTGAATTATTGTTAGTGTTAAAAACTAATTAGTGTTAACACTTTATTGGAATTTCTCAAATTTGTAAACGTTGTGACTTTGTTCTTCATGTGACAATAGTTTATTAATGCCCAAATTTGTTTTCATGATACCAATTTTTTTTCTATACAATAAAAACTTCAATAATAATAAAGGCGATGATTTATATTTTTTCATTAAATTAAAGTCATACTGGTTTACATTTGTCTACATTAGATTTTATTTAAAAGTTTTATTTTTTAGAATCTATTAAAAATTTAAATTAAAGAACAAAACCAGCAATAACAAAACAAAACGAATGAAAAAAGAAGAAGCACGCTCAAAATAAACCCAGCCAAATGAGGAATGTGGTAATTCCGAAACGTGCGTCCATCCAACCATCTTGCAGTCTATAGGGCTTTGCCCAAATAAATTTGACAAACATTCTTTTCCTCTGTTGGTTAAGCTACACTTGTAGTTTAGTCAATACATGGTTTTAAGCTGAAATCAAACACAACAAATAAAATTGTTTATATAATATTATACTTAGGCCTTACCGAACATACCCCTAGAGGACTATTGTGAATGATGAAATCTTCGATAAGTTTTTAAAATATAGAGTCACCTTGTGATACAAAAATGAAACCGTTAGATATCCCAACATTAATGTGTTAACATAATCATAGCGCTAGGCGATAGGCTAACCCTTGTAGAAAATGTAATTTTTAAAGAACATTTTATCAAATTTTATTTCTATAGAAAATGTTGTAAAAATTTTATTTCTATAGAAAATTTTCTGAAGATTTTATTTGTATAGAAAATTTTGTCAAAGAATATTTGAATTAGAATATTTGGTCTAAATTTTATTTTTATAGAAAAGTTTGTCACAATTTTATTTGTATAGAAAATTTTGTCAAAATTTTATTTATATAGAAAAATTTGTCAAAATTTCAATTCTATAGAAAATTTTGTCAAAATTTTATTTCTACTGAAAATGTTATCAAAATTTTATTTCTATAGAAAATTTTGTCAAAATTTTATTTCTATAGAAAATTTTGTCAACATTTTATTTCTATAGAAAATTTTGTAAAAATTTTATTTATATAGAAAATTTTGTCAAAATTTTATTTTTATAGAAAATTTTGTCAAAATTTTATTTCTGTAGAAAATTTTGTCAAAATTTTATTTCTATAGAAAATTTTGTCAAAATTTTATCTTTATAGAAAATTTTGTCAAAATTTTATTTCTATAGAAAATTTTGTCAAAATTTTATTTTTATAGAAAATTTTGTAAAATTGTATTTCTACAGAATTTTTTTTTTTTTTAAATTTTATTTCTATAGAAAATTTTCTCAAGATTTTATTTCTATAGAAAATTTTCTCAAGATTTTATTTCTATAGAAAATTTTGTCAAAATTTTATTTCTATAGAAAATTTTGTCAAAATTTTATTTCTATAGAACATTTTGTCAAAATTTTATTTCTATAGAACATTTTGTCAAAATTTTATTTCTATAGAAAATTTTGTCAAGATTTTATTTCTATGGAAAATTTTCTCAAGATTTTATTTCTACACAGAAAAAAATTTCCGTAGTTAAACTAACGCCAAATTTAACTTATTTTTATTGCAAAAAATTATTTGTTTGTAGTTAAATTTTATTATTTTTTGCGAAATTTTCCACAGTCCAATGAAATTTTCGTTTTTTTTCAGTATGTCTCAAACATTTTATGAACTAAACGCGAGTATAAAGTTCTATGACCCTACACATAAGTTAATTTGTAACTAAAACAAATGAAAATTTTCGTACGGTTCCCAAAAATAGTAAGAATGAACTACTGTATGGTTAAAATGGTCATGATTTGGCGCCAATGATTTTCTTATTTACTTTTAGTTAATTTTTTCTTCAATGAGAGGGAGTAATTTCGAGAACAACAGTTAAAACGTACAACATGGCACTAAATTTTCCTGGTTTTAACAACACTTCGTGGAAATCTCAAAACATGGAGTACAAAATAGTTCAATTTTCGCGCTAAGTAGTTCATTCTTCCTATAAAACAGTTTACTTTTTTTTTCGGTGTATAGAAAATGTTGTCAAAATTTTATTTCTATAGAAAATTTTGTCAAAATTTTATTTTTATAGAAAATTTTGTGAACATTTTATTTCTATAGAAAATTTTGTCGAATTTTATTTCTACAGAAAATTTTCTCAAAATTTTATGTCTATAGAAACTTTTCTCAAAATTTTATTTCTATAGAAACTTTTCTCAAAATTTTATGTCTATAGAAACTTTTCTCAAAATTTTATTTCTATAGAAACTTTTCTCAAAATTTTATTTCTATAGAAAATTTTGTCAAATTTTATTTCTATAGAAAATTTTGTCAAAATTTTATTTCTATAGAACATTTTGTCAAAATTTTATTTCTATAGAAAATTTTCTCAAGATTTTATTTCTATAGAAAATTTTATCAACATTTTATTTCTATAGAAAATTTTGTCAAAATTTTATTTCTATAGAAAATTTTGTCTAAATGTTATTTCTATAGAAAATTTTGTGAATATTTTATTTCTATAGAAAATCTTGCCAAAATTTTATTTCTATAGAAAATTTTGTCAAAATTTTATTTCTATAGAAAATTTTGTCAAATTTTATTTCTATAGAAAATTTTGTCACAATTTTATTTATATATAAAATTTTGTCACAATTTTATTTGTATAGAAAATTTTGTCAAAATTTTATTTATATAGAAAAATTTGTCAAATTTTCATTTCTATAGAAAATTTTGTCAAAATTTTATTTCTATCGAAAATTTTGTCAAAATTTTATTTCTATCGAAAATTTTGTCAAAAATTTATTTCTATAGAAGATCTTGCCAAAATTTTATTTCTATAGAAACTGTTCTCAAAATTTTATTTCTATAGAAAATTTTGTCAAAATTTTATTTCTATAGAAAATTTTGTCAAAATTTTATTTCTATAGAAAATTTTGTCAAAATATCATTTCTATAGAAAATTTTGTCAAAATTTTATTTCTACAGAAAATTTTGTCAAAATTTTATTTCTACAGAAAATTTGTTTAAAATTTTATTTCTATAGAAAATTTTGTCAAAATTTCAATGCTATAGATCATTTTCTCAAAATTTTATTTCTATAGAAAATTTTGTCACAATTTTATTTCTATAGAAAATTTTGTCAAAATTTCATTTCTATAGAAATTTTTGTCAAAATTTTATTTTTATAAAGGGTGGTTAAAATTTCAAGGGCCGATGTTGATTTTGAATATAACACAAACTATTTAGGAAATTATTGTAATTTTAGTTTATTATGATATATTGGTATTACTCAATTATGTATGGAACAAAATATCGGCCAAATTGGCGCCGCGACCTCGGTGGCACACCTCCATCCGATGGTCCAAATTTTCGATGACACTAAGGCATAATGGAGGTTCTATGCCGTTAATGTGCCGAATTATCTTTACTTTCAAATAACCCCAAAGAAAAAAGTCCAACGGTATCAAATCACATGATCTTGGCGGCCAATTGACATCGCCATTACGTGAGATAACACGGCCATTGAATTTGTTGCACAAAAGAGCCATTGTTTCGTTAGCTGTGTAGCAAGTGGCACCGTCCTGCTGAAACCACATATCGTCCACATCCATATCTTCCAATTTGGGCCATAAAAAGTTCGTTATCATCTCACGATAGTGAACACCATTCACAGTAACTGCCAGACCGACCTCATTTTGGAAAAAATACGGCCCGATGATGCCGCCAGCCAGCCAGGTGAAAATGTGCCTCATCACAGAAGATGATTTTCTTCGAAAATTTATCATCCACTGTTGCCATTTCTTGGAACAATTTTATTTCTATCGAAAATTTTGTCAAAATTTTATTTTTATAGAAAATTTTGTCAAAATTTTATTTCTATAGAAACTTTTCTCAAAATTTTATTTCTATAGAAAATTTTGCCCAAATTTTATTTCTATAGACGATTTTGCCAAAATTTTATTTCTATAGAAAATTTTCTCAAAATTTTATTTCTATTGAAAATAATGTCAAAATTGTTTTTCTAAAGAAAGTTATGTTAAAATATTATTTCTATAGAAAATTATGTCAAATTTTATTTCTATAGAAAATTTTGTCAAAATTATATTTCTGTAGAATATTTTGTCAAAATTGTATTTCTATAGAAAATGTTGTCAAAATTTTATATCTATAAAAAATTTGTCAAAATTTCTTTTCTATAGAAAATAAAATTTTATTTCTATAGAAAATTTTGTAAAATTTTATTTCTATAGAAAATTTTGTCAATTTTTTTTCTATAGGAACCGTACGGGAAATTGGTGCAAATTGCCACTGACAGACCAATCACAGGACTGGTATCGGTGATCCAGTTTGTCGCAGTTTTTAAATGGAGATAATTTAATGATTTCCATACTCGCTTGATATAAAAATCTTATTGGATCTACACATTTAATGAAGAAGAATTACCAGAATAACCTATTGTTCAACATTTTTCATTTCTGGTGCGTTTCGGATAACCAAACTGAAACCGATTTCTAAGAGTTTGTCCGAGACTGGTTCATGAGAACCTGTCTATGGAGTGCTACTACTAAAATGCCCCAGGACGTGTCCTTAGGAACGAGTCCAAGGCGTGTCCTAAAGTGTACATTTACCCCGTCAATGACAAACCTATGTTAAAGTGACCGGTCTGGTCCATGCACACCTGTACCGGTCCTGTGATTGATCCATTTCCCGTAGGGAAATGTTGTCAAAATTTTATTTCTATAGAACATTTTGTCAAAGTTGTATTTTTTATATAATTGTACTTTATTGTAGTTTTCATACTTCTTGTAGCCTCAGTGCCACAAGGGCATTATTTCTACAGAAAAATTTGTTAAAATTTTACATAACTAGGTGACGCAGTTGCACAACAAGGTGACATCGCTGTATAATTTTTGTTTGTAATTTTTAAATCTTTTAAAAACACCAAATCGATCTAATTTGGCACCAACAGTGCATAATAAAACCGATTTAATCAAATACTACCCAGGTACTGATTTTATTACCAAAAACTTCATGCAACTTCATAGGACTTTCAGACACAGTAATGTTAGAGTTGCCTCACAAAACCACAAAAAATATTGTTTTTTTTACAAAAATTCCAATAATATAGGATGACTATGGTTCTGTTTATTTGACATTTCGATTCAATTTGTTAGCAATTAACCGTGATTAGCTTATAATAGTAATAGTTTCATCATGCCTAATAGGGACCTAGTTTTTAAAAGGCAAACAATTTTAAAACCAAAAAATTGTTTTTATTTTATATTTATATTAAATTCTTCTTGCCTATACCATTCACTCAAGTTCTCACAAACCATTTTGTGAAATGTCATTGTAATGAGAAATCTGACAGCAGCTGTTACTATCACTAATTGTTAATTTATTGACACTTAGCATCTACTAAATTAGCACAAATTAATAATCAGTCTGCGAGAGAAAAAATATATAAACAAAACGAGAGCAAAATAAATAAAACACTTACTTTTTTAATTATAATTTGTATAATGATTATCTGATTGATGCAGGCAGATAGAATACAATGCATGCATTTAAGTGAAAAAAATTCAAGATTTTCTTAATAGCTTTCAAACTGTTGTCTGTAGCATGATTAATCATTAAATTTGTATAGAATATTAGTTATTATGTATGAGTCAAATACTTTCAATTTGGTTAATTAACTGATACAATTTTTTTTAAACTCTGTAGTTATATTGAGGTAATTTTTTTAATAAGCATTTTTTATATAGATTAAAAAAAAAATTCTTAATGGGGACAAATGTTACAATTTTATGTTTTTTATCTTTATTTTTAGTTTTACAAAATGCTGCCGGTGCTATCTAAACTAAGCGGCTATTACAGCGCATATGTATTGGGTGTATTGACCATTGGCTATATTCTCGGTGAATTAGGTCATTATCTGATTGGTGTCACCTCTAAGCAAACAGCTATTGAATTGGAATATGGTGATATATCATGTCAACAGAATAATACAATGTTCTCCAGAGCTGAGGTACCTCAACAGTGTTCTGCTATTAAAGATGAACCAAGGTAAGGTGTTATAAACATCTTCTTCTTCTTTAGCTTATATCTCCTAAACTAAGTATTGCGGAGCTAATAGGAGCTCTACCCCAAAAATCAAAAATTTCATTAAAATCCTGAAAAGATCTAAATATTTATATGAAAAACTTCGTATGCTTACATCTCCTAAACTAAACATTGTAGAGCGAAACGGAGATTAATTCGTGGACACCCCCAAAAGATTAAAAATTCCATCTAAATTTTATTTCTAAAGAAAATTTTGCCAAAATTTTATTTCTATAGAAAATTTTGTCAAGACTTTATTTCTATAAAAATAAAAAATTTCATCAAAATCCTGAAAAGATCTAAATATTTATATGAAAAACTTCGTATGCTTACATCTCCTAAACTAAACATTAAAGAGCGAAAAGGAGATTAATTCGTGGACACCCCCAAAAATTGCATCCAAATTTTATTTCTATAAAAAATTTTGTCAAAATTTTATTTCTATAGAAAATTTTGTCAAAATTTTATTTCTATAGAAAATTTTGTCAAAATTTTATTTCTATAGAAAATTTTGTCAAAATTTTATTTCTATAGAAATAAAATCAAAAAAATCTAAATCGAAAAAATTTAAATTTGTTTTTATGAAAAATTTCTTGTGCTCATATCTCCTAAACGGAGATATCAAAACATCGTAGATTAAATGCCAAAAAATCGAAAATTCCATCTAAATTTTTGTATGAAAGGCTTCTTCGTGATCACCTCCAAAAAAATCGATAAATTCATTCATCCAAATTTTGAAAAAATCTAAACTTTTGATTTAAAAGCTTATTTTGCTCTTTTTTTCAAACTAAGCATTGTAGAGCGAAAATGGGGTTAATTCGTGATCACCCACCTAAAATCGAAAATTTCATCAAAATCCTGAAAAACTTCGAATTTTTATGTGAAAAACTTCTTTTGCTGATTTCTCCTAGGTTAGGTTAGGTGGCAGCCCGATATATCAGGCTCACTTAGACTATTCAGTCCATTGTGATACCACAGTGGTCAACCTTTCTCTTATCACTGAGTGCTGCCCGATTCCATCTTAAGCTCAATGACAAGGGACCTCCTTTTTATAGCCGAGCCCGAACGGCGTTCCACATTGCAGTGAAACCACTTAGAGAAGCTTTGAAACACTCAGAAATGTCACCAGCATTACTGAGGTGGGATAATCCACCGCTGAAAAACTTTTTGGTGTTCGGTTGAAGCAGGAATCGAATCCACGACCTTGTGTATGCAAGGCGGGCATGCTAAGCATTGCACCACGGTGTCTCCCTGATTTCTCCTAAACTAAGCGTCATAGAGCGAAAAGGAGATTCTTCGTAATCACACAAAAAAAATCGAAAATTTCATCGAAATCCTGAAAAACTGGAAATTTTTATATGAAAAACCTTTTATGCTCATATCTCCTAAACTAAGCATCGTAGAGCGAAAGGAAGTTTCGTTCGTGATCACCCCCCAAAAAATCGAAAATTCCATCCAAATCCTGAAAAAAAAATTTATGTGGAAAAATTCTTTTGCTCACATCTCCTAAACTAAGCGAGCGATTACCGAAAATTTCACACAAATCCTGAAAAACTGGAAATTTTTATAGGAACAACTTCTTTTGTTCATATCTTCTAAACTAAATGTCGTACTGCGAAAAGGAAGTTAATTCGATCTCAACCCCAAAAAATCGAATCTTCAATCCAAATTTTTATATGCGAGGAGTTTCCTTTTAAGTCATATTTAGTTGACACGTGCTAAGTGTGACGGTGCGGAGTCCTGTTGGAATGTCCATAGTCTGCGGCCGAAATATTTCTTTGTCCAGGGCTTCCATACTGTGGTTAGGACATCTCCGCGATAATATTCGGAATTTGCTTTGAGCCCACGGTCGATGGATATGTCCGTGAAGGGACCATCGGCTTTACGGCGGCTCACACCATTAAATCGGTGGCGCTCAATTTCTGATGGCCAATCGAAGGTTTAAATTTTCAGCTAACTTTTGTAGAAATCCAAATTCAGTAGCTGGGTCTCTTTCGTGCAAGCGATTTTCCAGTCTAATTTCCTTTGGCTATCGATAAGCTCTGAGACTAATTGGAAATTCAATGGTTTTAGTCAAAGTTCATTTTTCAATATTGTATGTTGCATCCGTTTCGGCACTGCGTCTCGAATTTCGATGATATCTGGCCTTCGGTTTTCGGACTTTCTGAAATTGTTACCATTTTTTTCGTCCACTTTTTGGAAGCGATGCAACATTGTTAGTATGAAGCGAGTAGTAATAATAATAAAATACAAACCTTTGACTTGTTTATATGAATACTATATAAAAATCTTAAATATTCATTTATGTTTTATTTTCCAGCTGTCATGCATTGGACCACAATGGAACTACCTATTGTGAATGGAATCGCAATGGCTTGGGTATTGAATACCAGATATTGGCTGGTCCCACTTTTATTTTGGTCTTTACCATTGCTGGTGTTTTTATGGGTCTTGCTGCTGATCGTTTTAATCGTGTCAAAATGTTGACAGTTTGTACCTTGGTATTTGCTGTGGCGATCATTTTACAAGGAACCGTTAAAGAATATTGGCAGTTAGTAATATTGAGAATGATAATGGCTGCTGGGTAAGTAACATAAATTAAAAAAAAAAACACACACCATTTTAATATTATAATTATAGGAAAATTTATAGGAGAAAAAATGAATAAACTCTCAAACAATATGCGTTATATATCTGGAACGTTGAAATGTCCAAAACCGTGATTTTTTTCCCGTAAAATGCATTTTTTTACATCCATGTCGAATTTAAGCATTTTTGCGAGATGCGAGACATTTCCTATAAAATTCATTTCATGCAAATATAAACGGTTTTAATATTGGCACGCACCGCTATTGTCGTTGATAAATTTTTTTTTTCACAATTTCATTTCTCCGATTCACAATAGCAGTTTATTGTGAATTATTACAAAAGCGAAAATAAACTTTTCAACAATGAATATACCTCGTAATATTAAATACATGGCAAAACTATGCTATTGACGTCCAGAAGAAAAAGTCCTCTTGTGCGGCATACCATTTAAAACCGGTCTACATTTTTAGTAAAGCCCGGTATGTACCTCTAACGAAATTTCCGTTACCCATAAGAAATTCATTACTAGATTTGCTAACAAAAATTCAGCAAGGTATTGTTATCAATTGTTTAAATTTTGCTCCCATATAACGATGTTATTGGAACGCAAACGAAATTTCCGCTAATTGGCAGACCGGCTTCAAATAAATGGTTATCTTAGCTAGTCAATGGAGCCACCGTGGTGCAATGGTTAGCATGCCCGCCTTGCATACACAAGGTCGTGGGTTTGATTCCTGCTTCGATCGAACACCAAAAAGTTTTTCAGCGGTGGATATCCCACCTCAGTAATGCTGGTGACATTTCTGAGAGTTTCAAAGCTTCTCTAAGTGGTTTCACTGCAATGTGGAACGCCGTTCGGACTTGGCTATAAAAAGGAGGTCCCTTGTCATTGAGCTTAACATGGAATCGGGCAGCACTCAGTGATAAGAGAGAAAAGTTCACCAATGTGGTATCACAATGGACTGTGGCAGCCTGATACATCGGGCTGCCACCTAACCTAACCTAACCTAGCTAGTCGATAATGACATCGCACAGAGAATTCTTTTACAGTCATTGCAGCCAAATGATAACGGAGGTTTTATTGACAAGTAAACGAAATTTCCGATAGAGGTACATATCGGGCTTAACATACATATATGGGCACCTTTGCTAGTCGATAATGCCATCGCGAATAATACAGCCACCGCTGCCAAATGTGAACAATCGATAGCGGCCGTATTAGTGACACGCAAACGAAAATTCCTCTAAATGACATATCAGTCTTAAAATAAATTGTTCCATTTACGAGTCGATAATGCCATCGAACAGAAAATTCTTTTGCATTCCAATAATACAACCATCTCCGCCAAATGTAAACAGTCGATGAAGGCGGTGTTAGTGATACGCGAACGAAATTTCCACTAAATGGCATATCAGGCTTAAAATAAATGGTTCCATTGCGAGTCGATAATGCAATCGAACAGAAAATTACGTTGCATATCAATAATATGACCATTCCGCTAAATGCATTTCAGACTTAAAATAAATGGTTCCATTGCGAGTCGATAATGCAACTGAATAGAAAATTACGTTGCATATCAATAATATAACCATCGCAGCCAAATGTAAATAATCAATAACGGAGGTGTTAAAATAAATGGTTCCCTTTGCTCGTCGATAATGCCATTAGCTGTAAATTCTTTTGCATGCTAATAATAAAGCTCTTACAGCCTAATGTTAACAATCGGTAAAACGGTCTTATTGACAAACGAAATTTCCACTAGATGGTCATATCGAACTTAAAATAGTTGGTTACCTTTGGTTGTCGATAATGCCGTCGTATTCTGAATGTCAATAATCCATCTACTGCAGCCAAATGTAAACAGTCGATAACTGCATTTGCTCGATTTTCTAGAGAATATTACGACTGATATATACCAGACTTTTCGAAACACTGTTATCGACATGTTAATTCAATTTCCTAGTCATCTGTATCTGTTTATAATATTCTCCAATGATTTTTACACATATTTATTTTCTATTTCTAGTGAATCTGGTTGTAATCCTTTGGCCACCGGCATTATGTCCGACATTTTCCCAGAAGATAAAAGAGCTTTGGTCATGGCCATTTTCAATTGGGGTATTTATGGTGGTTACGGTATTGCCTTCCCAGTGGGTCGTTATATCACACAAGCGAATTTCTTCAATTTGGGATGGAGAGTTTGTTATTTGGGAGCTGGCATATTGGCTGTTCTTATTGCTGTATTGACTGGTGTTACTCTCAAAGAACCCGAAAGGAAATCCATCTCAGACGATTCGATGACCACTAAAGACGGAAAGAAAGCCAATTTGTGGTCAGTGTTGAAAAATCCCGCTATGATTATGTTGATGATTGCCGCATCCATTAGACATTGTGGAGGCATGACATTTGCCTATAATGCCGATTTGTATTATAATCAATATTTCCCTGACACCGATTTGGGTTGGTGGCTCTTCGCTGTCACAATTGGCATTGGTAGTGTTGGTGTGGTTGTTGGAGGTGTAGTTTCAGATAAAATCGTTGCCAAAATGGGTATACGTTCAAGAGCATTTGTATTGGCCATCAGTCAGTTGATTGCAACCTTGCCAGCTTTTGGCTCTGTCTTCTTTGAACCATTGTGGGCCATGATCACCCTGGGAAGTTCATATTTCTTTGCCGAAATGTGGTTTGGCATTGTTTTCGCCATTGTCGTAGAAATTGTGCCATTACATGTGCGCTCATCAACAATTGGAGTCTTCTTGTTTGTCATGAACAACATTGGTGGAAACTTGCCCATTTTGGTTGATCCTGTGGCCAAGGCTATTGGTTATCGTGGATCCATAATGATCTTCTATGCTGGCATGTATGGCATAAGTAAGTATAATATATCCAGGACTGGAAACAAAAATATTCAATTAAAGTGTTTGTCGCTTGATTTTAATTGTTTACCCTTTATCCTTTATAGGTTCTATACTCTTCCTCATTACCTGTTTCATGTTGGAGGGCAAACCCAAGAGCAATGAAGCTGAAAAAGTTGAAAATGGTGGCATGGAAGCCCACACCCGCCACATTCAAGGCCATGATAATTCCGTATTCTCCGCTGATGAACCTCCAGCCTATAATGGCATCAACAAGAAATCTTCAGCTCTAACAAATAATTTGCAGAATAGTCCGGCGCACAAATCTCAAATTCAAGAGAGTAGTCGACTGTAGTATTGTTATCACAAATTATTACTATTGTTTTACCCTTACTGCAAATTGTTATACATCTTAAGTTCGCTTCATTTTTATTGTCGAAAGACATCACACATCATTCCTTTATACTCATAACTAGCCTTAAATCACAAATGATCGAATTTCCTACATTTGTACCTCTATACCTATATACAGCATCCATCCATCCCAGTACTCAGTTAGTACAATCTTCATGTAACAAGTATTACTTGTCATCTAACAAAAATTTAGTCACTAGAAACATAAATTACATAGGATTTCTTCTCTGCTGGTCTAAACAGAGATAGACGAAATACAGTTTGTATATAATTTGTTAAATAAAAAAAAAACAAAATTAAAATAAATAAGATTTTTATACAATATAATAAAAATAATAGATGTGTTTTTTTTGTGCAATGGGGTAGGATAGGTTACATATATTGTGATACCACAGTGGCGAACTTCTCTCTTATCACAGAGTGCTGCCCGATTCCATGTTAAGCTCAATGGCAAGGACCTTCTTTTAATAGGCGAGTCCGAACGGCGATCCGCATTGCAGTGAAACCACTTAGAGAAGCTTTGAAACTCTCCGAAACTATTTTCCTCCGACGTATTTGGTAATTGTGAGTTCTCCCGAAATAAGCCATCGAGCTGATTGATGGATTCCACCATAAACGAATTTTTGAATTGTGTCCGTTTGACATATATAAGACCTCGAAAAGAATAAGCCGTGTGAAGATATTTCTGCCTTTTGAGTTGTAGTGCCTTTTGTAGGATTTTGTAGTTATAGAATGAAAGGTTTTCGTTGTCGTAAAAATACTGGTTCGAATTGAAGCCGACGAGTTGGAGGGATAGGTTGGTTTTCTTTTCACGTTTGTATAGAGCGATAAAATTTTTTCATGTGATGACAGCGGGTGCACATTAATTGTGGTATCATACTTTCTGGCGTTTGTTTTACCATTTTTATACCCACCACCATAGAATGGTGACGGGAGTATAATAAGTTTGTCATTCCGTTTGTAACACATCGAAATATCGATTTCCGACTATATAATAGGTTGGCTGATAAGTCCCCGGTCTGACACATAGATGTCGTCTCTAGTATTAAATGCATATTATTTTTATATAGTATCAACCTTCAAATGATTCGTGTCAAAATTTGACGTCTGTAAGTCAATTAGTTTGTGGGATAAAGCGTCTTTTGTGAAGCAACTTTTGTTATTGTGAATAAAATGAAAAAAAGGAATTTCGTGTTTTGATAAAATACTGTTTTCTGAAAGGAAAAAATACAGTGGAAGCAAAAAATTTGCTTGATAATGAGTTTCCGGACTCTGCCCCAGGGAAATCAACAATAATTGATTGGTATGCAAAATTCAAGCGTGGTGAAATGAGCACGGAGGACGGTGAACGCAGTGGACGCCCGACGAAAACATCAAAAAAATCCACAAAATGATTTTGAATGACCGTAAAATGAAGTTGATCGAGATAGCAGAGGCCTTAAAGATATCAAAGGAACGTGTTGGTCATATCATTCATCAATATTTGGATATGCGGAAGCTCTGTGCAAAATGGGTGCCGCGCGAGCTCACATTTGACCAAAAACAACAACGTGTTGATGATTCTGAGCGGTGTTTGCAGCTGTTAACTCGTAATACACCCGAGTTTTTCCGTCGATATGTTACAATGGAAGAAACATGACTCCATCACTACACTCCTGAGTCCAATCGACAGTCGGCTGAGTGGACAGCGACCGGTGAACCGTCCCCGAAGCGTGGAAAGACTCAAAAGTCCGCTGGCAAAGTAATGGCCTCTGTTCTTTGAGATGCGCATGGAATAATTTTTATCGATTATCTTGAGAAGGGAAAAACCATCAACAGCGACTATTATATGGCGTTATTGGAGCGTTTGAAGGTCGAAATCGCGGCAAAACGGCCCCATATGAAGAAGAAAAAAGTGTTGTTCCACCAAGACAACGCACCGTGCCACAAGTTATTGAGAACGATGTCAAAAATTCATGAATTGGGCTTCGAATTGCTTCCCCACCCACCGTATACTCCAGATCTGGCCCCAGCGACTTTTTCTTGTTCTCAGATCTCAAAAGGATGCTCGAAGGGGAAAAATTTGGCTGCAATGAACAGGTGATCGCCGAAACTGAGGCCTATTTTGAGGCAAAAAATTGGAAGGTCGTTATAATCGTTGTATCGCTCTTGAAGGGAACTATGTAGAATAATAAGAACGAATTTTGACAAAAAATGTGTTTTTCTTTGTTAGACCGGGGACTTATCAGCCAACCTGTTAGTCCTTAGCACAAAGCTGATGTAAGACATGATGTATTAAAGTCTGTTCTAAGAAAGTAACTGACCTAGTCAATAAATGGCCACATCCACCAGTTACAACATGTGAATATAACCTTTTCTTTGGTACAGTCACCCAAAAGTTGTTTTTTCCACTTTTACTCTTCTCCTTGTGATTAGAAACTCATTTCATCTCTATCCAAATCGATATACATTTTGATTTAGAAAGATCATGAAATCGGCTATTATTCATTTTGTCTGCATTATCCATACGATTCCTTTAATACACAAACGGCAATACTACATTTGAGCCGCAGATTGAAAATTCGGATGAACTCTTGAATGAGTGAAAGATGAGATGATGGAACAATATTCACTAGGGCCCTCTGTTATGCATCATTGAACATCTTGGTTTTTGTACTTGCTATGGCATCATTAATCTACTTCATTGCCGCAAGATGGCTTGCTGCAACAAACTTAGGACTGCTCCTACATCTGATTTGACATTTAGATGGCGCTAAAGCAAAATTTAACTGAAGTGTTTTTTATGACAATGGGAGCCACATTGAAAAAGATAGCATTTGAAAAATTATTAAATTTGCCTTTTATATTTTGGGCTTAGAGAACAAAACCCAATATTAATCATCGAAAATCGATTTATTGTTTTTCAAAATATTCCCCTTTAACCCATGTTTGCATGTGTTTGATTCAATTGTCGAAACACTTTTGCCATTCTGATAGAACAAAATATTCCCCTTTAACCCATGTTTGCATGTGTTTGATTCAATTGTCGAAACACTTTTGCCATTCTGATAGAACATGCCATCCAAAACATTCTGAACGCATCAACCGCTTTTTGATGTGTCGAACTTTCAACCGCTGTTTAATTTCGGGCCCATACGCCTAAATCCACCATTGATCAAATGTCACAATATAATAGACGTGTTTCGAAGTACCGTAGTTTTGGGACATTTCTTTCGACCAATCGATACGAGCCTTTTTTTGAGAAATTGATAAATTGTGCGCGATCCATAGCGACCAATTTTTTTAACGGTCAAATGTTCGTGTAATATGCAAGTTGTCTCAATCTCACGATAGGTCACTCGACGATTTTACTATATCTGTTGGCGCACATATGTAATAGGTACTTCAGGAGCAACTGATTTTGGACGACCTTCACGAAATTCGTCTTGGAGTGAACTACACACAATTTTTTTTCTGATTCAATCACGAAATTAATTGATCCAATTAATTTTTTAATTGAAATGCCTTCAATCACAGAAATTATAGTATCAATTAAAAAACAAGTATATACGGCCGTAAGTTCGGCCAGGCCGAAGCTTATGTACCCTCCACCATGGATTGCGTAGAAACTTCTACTGAAGACTGTCATCCACAATCGATTTACGTGGGTTGCGGTAACTTTTGCCGAAGACAAGGTATCTTAAAACTTCATAATACCGTAATATATACCACGTAGTCCATACGTGGTATATATTAAACTTAAAATGGCCGATTAAATACGTATATAATTAAGTTTGACAAAATTTTCTATAGAAATAAAATTTTGACAAAATAAAATTTTGACAACATTTTCTATAGAAGTAAAATTTGGACACAATTTTCTATAGAAATACGATTTTAACAAAATTTTCTATAGAAATAACATTTTGACAAAATTTTCTATAGAAATAAACTTTTTACTAAATTTTCAAAAGATTTTAAATTTTGACAACATTTTTTTATAGAAATAAAATTTTGCCAAAATTTTCTATAGAAATAAAATTTGACAAAATTTTCTATTGGAATAAAATTTCGACAAATTTTGCTAGATTATTTTTGCTCGAGTGGCAAGCATGATTATGAACCGATATGGACCAATTTTTGTGTGATTGGGGATCGGCTATATATAACTATAGACCGATATGGACCAATTTTGGCATGGTTATTAGCGGCCATATATTAACACCACGTTGCAAATTTCAACCGGATCGGATGAATTTTGCTCTTCCAAGTGGCTCTGGAGTTCAAATCTGGGGATCGGTTTATATAGGGACTATATATAATTATGGACTGATATGGACCAATTTGTGAATGGTTCTTAGAGACTATATACTAATATCATGTACCAAATTTCAGCCGGATCGGATGAAATTTTCTTCTCTTAGAGGATCCGCAAATCAAATCTGGGAATCGGTTTATATGGGGGCTATATATAATTATGGACCGATATGGACCAATTTTTGCATGGTTGTTAGAGACCATATACTAACACCACGTACCAAATTTCAACCGGATCGGATGAATTTTGCTCCTCTAAGAGGCTCCGGAGTTCAAACCTGGAGATCGGTTTATATGGGGGCTATATATATAATTATGGACCGATACTAACACCATGTACCAAATTTCAGCCTGATCGGATGAAATTTGCTTCTTTTAGAGCAATCGCAAGCTAAATTTGGGGGTCCGTTTATATGGGGGCTATACGTAAAAGTGGACCGATATGGACCAATTTTTTTAGAGCAATCGCAAGCCAAATTTTGGGGTCCGTTTATATGGGGGCTATACGTAAAAGTGGACCCATATGGACAAATTTTTGCATGGTTGTTAGAGACCATATACTAACACCATGTACCAAATTTCAGCCGGATCGGATGAAATTTGCTTCTCTTAGAGTCCCCGCAAGCCAAATTTGGGGGTCCGTTTATATGGGGGCTATACGTAAAAGTGGACCGATATGGCCCATTTGCAATACCATCCGACCTACATCAATAACAACTACTTGTGCCAAGTTTCAAGTCGATAGCTTGTTTCGTTCGGAAGTTAGCGTGATTTCAACAGACGGACGAACGGACATGCTCAGATCGACTCAGAATTTCACCACGACCCAGAATATATATACTTTATGGGGTCTTAGAGCAATATTTCGATGTGTTACAAACGGAATGACAAAGTTAATATACCCCCATCCCATGGTGGAGGATATAATAATAATTGAAAGACAATTAAAAAATTAATTGATGCTATTAATTTTTGTGATTGATTTTTGTTTCAATTAAAAAATTTAAATCAATTCAATTTTTAATTGAATATTTGTTTAAACCTCAATTAAGACTTTTATTGGAAAAATTTTCGAGAATTTTTTTTTGTACGACTTCTGTTAAATTCACCATGGTTAGGTTAGGTTAAAGTGGCAGCCCAATTAAGATTCAGGCTCACTTAGACTATTCAGTCCATTGTGATACCACATTAACTAAAAGTACCTATTACATATGGGCATTTCTAGTTTTAACCGCTGAACCTTCTCGATTATTTTCTTCTGTTGAATCAACCAGATTGTTCCAAAAACATTAGCAGACTGCTTAAGTTAACGTTTTGCAGGTCCGCCAGTAATCTGAAGCTATATGCCCCTAAAATTTGCTTATGCCTTACACAAAATGCAGGACACTCACACAAGAGGTGTTTTATTGATTCCTTTTCCTCCGCATCATGACAGCTCACAATAGTCAAAATCGCCTATCAGGCAGCGACCCGTTATAGCAGATAACAGGAGTGATATCTGGCGTCTCGAGAACACTAGCATATCTAGTGTGCGGTTTAAGTTTAAATGGGGCCATATTTGCTTGGTGTCGTTACAACCCTTGCAATTTTCCCATCAAACATTTGCCATCATGACAGCCTTCTCCCGCAGTAAGAACTTACAGGTAGCCAGAGACATACCAACAGATTCTGGTTCCCCTGGAATATGAAAGGTAGTTCCTAGCCTTGCTACCTCATCTGCTTCGCAGTTCCCCGGTATGTTCCTATGGCCAGGCACCCATATTAGATGAATATTGTGCTGCTCACCCATCTCATTGAGAGATTTGTGGCAGTCGATGGCCGTTTTCGAGTTGAAGAACACAGAGTCCAAGGATTTTATTGCAGGTTGACTGTCTGACTATATTAATGCCAATATTGCTTGGAGCATTACTTCTCAGCCAATTCACCACTTCTCTTATGGCTAATATTTCAGCCTGAAAAACAAAACAGTGATTAGGTAATCTTTTCGCTATTCGAAGTTCCAGATCTTTAGAATATACTCCAAAACCTACTTGTCCATCCAATTTGGAGACATCAGTGTAGAAATCTGTATATCTTTTATTCCCCGGGGTCCGTGTACACCACGCCTCACTGTTGGGAATTAGAATCTCAAAGTTTTTGTCGAAAAGTGGTCTCGTCAAAGTGTAATCCACTACGTTAGGCACATCTGGCATTATTTTGAGGACCGAACTGTGACCGTAACTTTTTTTCGACCACAGCGATAGCTCGCGCAACCGCACAGCCGTTGTTGCAGCTGACTGTTTGGCCAAAATGTCTAAAGGCAATAGATGCAGTATGACATTAAGGGAATTTTTTCCTGTCTTGCTGAATGCACCTGAGATAAAAAGCACGCCATACGCTGAACTTTGTCTAAACTTGTCGGCTGGTGAAGTGCCGGCCACCAGACTAAAACACCATATAGCATTATAGGTCTAACACAATTTTTGGTTTTAGTCCCTGTGGGTCGCAGGTAAGCAAAGATCACGTGCACAAAGTTTCTTTTTAAAAAAAATTTTTATTTAAAAAATGATTGCTAACAAAATGTACAATTGAAGCTTTTTGAAAAGGAAAAATATATGTGAAAAAAATATTAATGAAAAAGCAAAGGTAAATTGATTTTTTTAAAAACTTCTATATTTTAGAAGTGTGTAGCCAAGGTTGTCACCACACTACCCCCCTTCTAGCGGAAAGCGATTTTTTTATTTCTCATTGGTGTATTTCTCGGCAATATGCTTGAATTTGATGAAAATTCAACTTGATGAACATTTTCATTCTCAATATAAGCTGGTTTGAGGCGATCAATTTATACTGTATCTTCTTTGCCATTTATGAGGATTGTAAAATATTTTTCGTTTCTTTTCATAACTCTAAAAGGCCCATTATATTTGAATGTAAATGGCGTATGAGAAGCATCTTTTCTAATCCAAACAAACTCTGAATGCAGTAAGTCTTTACTTATAAATGGTTTGCATTTACTATGATTAGATCCTTTTTGTGGTTTGAAACTGGAAATAACATTCTTGAGGGACAACAGAAATTCACTATGATATTTTGGCTTTAAACTATCTTGAAAGAATTCTCCTGGAAGATGTAAATTTTCCCCATATAACAATTCTGCCGATGATGACTTGATATCTTCCTTATAAGAAACTCTAATTCCTAATAAGACAGAAGGCAAAATTCTTGTCCACTGGATATTGTCATGGCATAAAATGGATGATTTCAAAGTTCGATGAAAACGTTCAATCATTCCATTTGCTTGCGGGTGATATGAAGTAGTATGTTGGCATTTGGCACCGATAAATTTACAAAAATCATGAAAATATTTTGATGTAAACTGACGGCCGCGATCACCAATTTGTGGGTCGCAGGTAAGCAAAGATCACGTGCACAAAGTTTCTTTTTACAAAAATTTTTATTTAAAAAAAATGATTGCTAACAAAATGTACAATTGAAGCTTTTTGAAAAGGAAAAATATATGTGAAAAAAATATTAATGAAAAAGCAAAGGTAAATTGATTTTTTTAAAAACTTCTATATTTTAGAAGTGTGTAGCCAAGGTTGTCACCACAGTCCCCACTTTTCCCCCCATTGCCTTTTTGCACGAGTATAAAGCCGTTGCTTTGCTCGCCCTTTCCTCAATATTAAGCTTAAAGTTCAGCTTCCTGTCCAAAATAACGCCAAGGTATTTGCACACTCACTCTCAATTTCAATACCCCCTAAGGAAATGGGCCTAACCGTGGGAGTTTTGCGATCCTTGCAGTACATGACTAGTTCTGTCTTTGCAGGATTTACCCCAAGACCATTATCTTTCGCCCATTTCTCAGTCATCCGGAGGGCTCTCTGTATAATATCTCTAACTGTTAATGGGAATTTTCCCCTGAATGCTAGCGCCACATCATCTGCGTATGCCACCACTTGTATCCTTTCTTTTTCTAGGGAAACCAGAAGGTGGTTTATAGCAACATTCCAAAGAAGAGGTGATAGAACTCCTCCTTGAGGAGTGCCTCTGTTCACGTCACACAACTTGAAATCGTTCGGTTCCCGATTTCCTTGCTTTTGAGTCATTCCCATCAAAATCATCACTTCATAAACGCAAAAATAGAGTTGGGTAGTTCGTGAACGAACTAGTTCAATTGAACGGTTCACTGAAATGAGCGAGCTGAACTAGTTCACATCTATCGTTATTTTCCGTTCACCATGTCAGTTTAACTAACTAAGCACATTGTATCGATCGTTTTTGCACATAAGATGTTCGGGATTCTTTTCGCATGTGTTTTTCTGTTGGGATGAATAAATCAACGCAAGGCTAATATGTTGATGTATGATGAATTGGAAGAAAGCAACAACAGAATTTGAAATGAACCGGTCACTAAATGAACTAACTGACCGAACTAGTTCGTTGATCGGAAAAGAGCTGAAGTGAGCGATCACTACACTGAACTATAATGCCTAACACTACACAAAAACCACCTCTATGTTGTTTACACTCTCGGTAAATGAAAGCTATGGAATTAGCTTTTGACCTACATCATCTATTGTCAATCCCGCTCCAAGTAAGTGTAGCAGGTTTAACTACATTCCAAAGTAATCTCTTCTTGTAAATGTGAATTTTCTCATGACTGATAAAGCCACAACTCGTATCCCTTCTTTTTCTAAGGAAACCTGAAAATTGTTTATACATAGAATTCCTCCTTGGGGAGTGCCTCTGTTATCATACCTTATAATGATTGCTTTTCCTACAGTGGCACAAAAAAAATCATCTTCATTAGAAGTTCGTCTATCAGTCCCTTGAACTCGAATGAACGTTCTTAAATGCCCCTTCGTTGTCTTGAAAAGCCACAATTGTGCATTCATTGGCAGATAGTGAGTTTTCAATAAGGCTGACTAATTCATGCAATGCTCTCAGTAGAACAGCCCTTCGAATAAACATGTTGTCGTTTAGAGAGTATTCTTGAATCGATACTAGTTCTAAGACAAATATCTATCAGCCTCTTCAGAGTCTTAAAAAGAATTTACACGCTTTAGGGATGAAAACGATATTTGTCTCCTTCCAGTTTCCTGGTATATATGGTGGCTTGGCCTAAAGTACCTAAAATACGTCCCATCGTTAGGAGTTCGTATTTTCACTGTTGGATGCTGCCTTAATGTCTACAGAACCAATAATAGAATATTTTGTATTTTCTTTGGCGTGTGTATTAAATAGTACTACAATATCTCCTTAATAGAAGTGGTCCAGTTTTAATGTTACTTGTTCTTCAAAGTTACTCAATGTTGCTTTTTAATGTTACTTGAAGCTGAATGAGTGGATGGTAATAATTTTCTAAAACTTGACGCCTCTGATGTACTTTCGCATTGAAATTGCTACAATTATAAATCTATGAGTTGAGTTGATCCATTCTCAGTTCTCGCTTATATCCTCTCAGATTATTTTTGTAAGCTTTCCTCATACAACGTAAGTGAGATATTGAGGGTTTTTGTAATCCATTCCCAGCGTGTTCGATGGCCTGTACGTTCAAATCATCTTTGAAACTGATAATCTGAGAAGCTTAGTTCGCTTAAAACCTGTCATTTCGATATTTTATCATTCGGTTATAGCGGGGTGACGATGACGTTTAAAGATTCTTTTCTGTTTCTGGTAACGAATGTACCCACCCTAACGTTATATTCAGTCTATGTGATGCCATAGGCTGTGAACTCCCACGGTTAGGCCCATTTCCTTAGGGGGTATTGAAATTCCCTTTGGTGAGTGTGCAAAATACCTTGGCGTTATTTTGGCCAGGAAGCTGAACTTTAAGTTTAATATTGAAGAAAGGGCGAGACAAGCAACGGTAGCTTTGTACTCGTGCAAAAAGGCAATAGGAAAGAAGTGGGGACTAAAACCAAAAATTGTGCATTGGCTATACACGGCAGTGGTTAGACCTATAATGCTATATGGTGTTGTAGTCTGGTGGTCGGCACTTCACCACCCAACAAGTTAAGACAAAGTTCAGCGTATGGCGTGTTTGTGTATCTCAGGCGCATTCAGCAAGACAGGAACAAATTCCCTTAATGTCATACTGCATCTATTGCCTTTAAACATTTTGGCCAAACAGTCAGCTGCAACAACGGCTGTGCGGTTGCGCGAGCTATCGCTGTGGTCGGAAAAAAATTACGGTCACAGTTCGGTCCTCAAAATAATGCCAGATGTGCCTAACGTAGTGGATTACACTTTGACGAGACCACTTTTCGACAAAAAGTTTGAGACTCTAATTCCCAACAGCGAGGCGTGGTGTACACGGACCCCGGGGAATAAAAGATATATAGATTTCTACACTGTTGGCTCCAAATTGGATGGACAATTTGGTTTCGGAGTATATTCTAATGATCTGGAAGTTCGAATAGCGAAAAGATTACCTAATCGCTGTAGTGCTTTTCAGGAAATATTAGCAATAAGAGAGGTGACGAATTGGCTGAGAAGTACTGTTCCAAAAAATGTGGGCATTAATATATACTCAGACAGTCAACCTGCAATAAAATCCTTGGACTTTGTGTTGCTCAACTCGAAAACGGCCATCGACTGCCGCAAAACTCTCAATGAGATGGCTGAGCAGTACAATATTCACCTATTTAATATGGGTGCCTGGCCATAGGAACATACCGGGGAACTGCGAAGCGGATGAGTTGGCACGGCTAGGGACTACCTTACATATTCCAGGGGAACTAGAATCTGTTGGTATGCCCCTGGCTACCTGGAAGCTCATGCTGCGTGAGAAGGCTGTTATGATGGCAAATGTTCAATGGGAGAATTGCAAGGGCTGTAACGACACCAAGCAAATATGGCCCCATTTAAACTTAAATCGCACACTAGGTATGCTCAGATATCACTCCTGATATAACGGGTGCCTGGCCATAGGAACATACCGGGGAACTGCGAAGCGGATGAGTTGGCACGGCTAGGGACTACCTTACATATTCCAGGGGAATATGCAGGTATGCCCCTGGCTACCTGTAAGCTCATGCTGCGTGAGACGGCTGTTATGATGGCAAATGTTCAATGGGAGAATTACAAGGGCTGTAACGACAACAAGCAAATATGGCCCCATTTAAACTTAAATCGCACACTAGGTATGTTCAGATATCACTCCTGATATAACGGGTCGCTGCCTGATAGGCGATTTTGCAAACACTATTGGCGCGAAGTATAATGACTATTGTATGAGCTGTCATGATGCGGAGGAAAAGGAATCAATTAAACACCTCTTGTGTGAGTGTCCTGCATTTTGTGTAAAGCGCAAGCAACTTTTAGGAGCATATAGCTTCAGATTACTGGCGGATCTGGAAAACGTTAACTTAAGCAGTCTGCTAATGTTTTTGGAACAATCTGGTTGGTTCAACAAAGAAAAATAATCAAGAAGGTTCAGCGGTTAAAACTAGAAGTGTTCATATGTAATAGGTACTTTTAGTTAATGTGGTATCACAATGGACTGAATAGTCTAAGTGAGCCTGAATCTTAATCGGGCTGCCACTTTAACCTAACCTAACCTAACCATAGGCTGTGAACTTCTCTCTCTCTCTTCCATGAGAGCTGTCCTATTCTACCTAAATCTCAATGGCAAGGAACCTCCTTTTTTATATCAGAGTACGAATGGCGTTTCACATTTTGGTGAAATCACTTAGAGAAGTTTTGGGACACTTTTCTCAGTGTCCCAAAACTGTCAGCATTACTTAGAGAGTATAAACCATTGCTGAAAACTGTCAGCATTACTGGGAGAGGATAAATCACCGCTGAAAATCTTTTCGACATTCGGTCAAAAAGGGTTTGAACCCTTGACCTTTTGTATTCCTATCTGCGGAGAAAATATCCACGCATACATTGCACTCGGATCGATTTACTGATCAAGTATGCTGTCCTCGAGCACCTCAGCTGATATCGGAACAATTTTTTGTTCACCTTTGCAACAACTCTTCATGTCTGATTATTTTGCTAAACCCTATATTGACATATTCACAATTCCCAGTAAATACCTCTTTTAGTCTCCATTTCATGTAAAAAGACTAGGTGTAAACATTTTATCATAGCTTCTCCTTTCATATCTCAAAGTGCATGAACTTGGACCAAGTCCTTCTTATGGCAAGAGAAAATTTATTACTAGATTTACTGTCGTTCAGGAACATAGATATTTTTTTCTAATGACAGACAACATATACATCTAATGACAGACAACATATACATACTATATACAAAATGAAACCCGATACCAATTAAGGTCATCTGTAGATACACAAAAAATTTTCTCTATCCATGAAAACTCTCAGTAACCCCATTTACAGCCATTAACAAATGACGACGCCACTCACTTACCCACTACAAAACAAGCGCAACCAAACCGCCCAACATCCAACCAACAACTGAAAAGATTGTTCACACCGCCACTTGTATTTAAGCATTTTCCCTTATGGCACCACAGAGGAGACGCTAAAATAAATATGCATTAACCGATATTCACAGCGAATTGAGAAAGAACTCAAAGTACGAGTGTGAGTGCTTATGGCAAGCAATTTGCCTTGAGTGTGTGTCAATATTCAAACTGGCTGACACGAAGCCTTCGTCACGAATGGGTAGCCGACAACTTAAAAAACGACGACAGCCTGACACAATATCTACGTTTAGACATTACTATGATTCAGTTGAGATTTGGATTTCGACATTGACGAACAAAACAATGAACTCTCCAATTTAGTGTCTTCTGTTTTATTTATTGGAATTTCACATTGTTACAAAATTGACAAGAGGTAATGAAAAGAACTAAATCAATACAAGGTGGAAACATTAATAACCATCGTATATGGATATAAAACAATAAAATGTGACTAAAATTAAAAACTAAATTTAAGAAATATGCATACCAGTCAAATATAACACAAAAAGAACCCCTATTCTCCTCGCCACATTCATTTTTCCTCATTTTTGTCCATGAGAAACAAAGTATATTGCATTCAATTAATGGAAAAATATGTCTCCTTTATGTCTTCTAAAAGAAAGTGTAATTAAATGAAATTAAACAGAACTAGAATACAGGGAAATATTATCGGAGGTGTGTTAGGCGACCAGTTAAACCATGAGGTATGCAGAAAATATTCTTTTTCAAAGTATTACGTCAATGATGTACCCATACACATATGTGTGTGAGTGTGTGCGTGTTTGGTTCAATAAGGTTCTCTGGGAAGTGGTTTGGCCGTGTGACCAAATGCTAGTGGATATTGTTGTTGGAAGCGGGTTGTTCATACCTAGCAACATTCAATGAAATGGCTTGGTTTCTTTAAGTACTTCATCAAAGCAATTTTTTGCCATTAACATGGATGGATGGGAACATATACACAAACAAGATTTTTCCTATTGCAAGCTGATATTTTAGAATTTAATGATGGCAATATAAAACTACTACGTACTTTAATATACCGTTTAAAGAGACAAGCTGCTGCCAAAACCCCAACAAAATGATGAGTAGCATTGCTTATAAAAGCTAATCGCATATAAGAAAAAAAACGAGAATAGTAAATATTATCTCCAAATATTCCTGTGTACAGTGGAAACGTATGAAAAGAAATAAAATATTATGGAAAATTAAATTAAAAATTCATCGTCGGCGAAGAAAGACAATGGAAAGCAAATGCTACAAATCATGCAAATTTAAGGGTTGCCAAATCGAAAAAATTTTAATAATTGTTGATTGGGAATACATTGTGGTGTAGTAAATTTTCAGATATCGATATGGAGAGTGCTTAAAGGAACTATTTAGAAAAAAAGGAAAGTTGTACAAAATATGAAACTTCAAAGGATTTGTGAATACTATGAAAATTTCTGGAAAAAGACATATATCTCAATGGGAGCGATAATGTATCTAGGATGTAATAATAATGTGATAACTCTTGAACAGCTGCGTACAATGTTTCGATGAAATATGACGCCAAACGTCATACGACAAAGTTGATCAAAAATATTATATCAGCAGTGTGAAATACTAAAATTTACCAAAATCGCATTGTTGTATGGCAAATGTTAAGCAAATTTTCAGATATAGATACGAAGAAAGCAATTTAGAAAAAAAACTAGCATAGTTCTACAAAATATGAAACATCATTGGAATTGTCAAAATTTCTGGAACAGTGGAAGCGATATTCCACCTATGATGTAATAATATGTTGGCATCTATGGAACCGCTGATTACAACGTTTCGATAAAGGTGTTTGAAGAAACCTTCTATTATTTTGTAGTTACGACAAAGTTGACCAAAACTATTGTTTCAGCAGTGTGAAATGGCAAAATTCATTTTGTGAAAATTTTCAAATGAAATATATAATGTTATAATGTATAAAGGCCGGTACTATGTTCATTCTTGCGAAAAATTTTTATGGAAATCATTATTTCGCACATAGAAAGCGGCGTTTTTTTAGGTAGCTTGGAGCGCTATTTTACAGGGAGCGATATTGGATTAAGTTGGTGGTTGTTGCTTGTTTTTACAAAATAACATTTTATTTTTCCTTGGGCAATTGATCTGCTATTCCTTTGATCCTTTGTATAGTTTCGGAACAAAAATATTGTCCGTGTTTGATTTATAAACCCGCACAAATAGTTTTTAATAAATAAATTATTTCTTAATTCTCATTGCAAATGGCGCCGTGCTATAAACGTCAGTTTTTCAACACGAAAAAAACAAAGTATCACAAATGGAAAAAATTTCGCAAATTTTTCGCATTTTTTGGTTTTGTATGGAGTTTCAACGCGAAAACCGAACAGAGTACCGGCCTTAAGATAGATCAAGTAGACTCAACTAGGGTTGCCAGATTATGGTTGCCGAAATCCGGGACACAGCGTCGTACATTCCGGGATTTATCGGGACAAGCAAAAAACGTCACATTTTTCGAAAACAGTTGGCCATATTTCATCACTTAATAAATTTGCATTTGTTATTGTCTGCAGACTTTGAAATTCCTAAATAGGTTGGAGCCACTGAAACTTTCTCCCACGATTTTATATCAAAAGGTGTGTACTATGTTCGGTTTTCGAGTTGAAAATCACTTTATTTTCGTGATTACTTTTCCTGGAATAATAATAAATGAAAACAGACATATTCCTGTAAAGTCTTGCCGAAATCTATAGGAACAAGAAATTGCACATCAATTGAGTAAATTTATCTGCTTTATATTAAACTGTTTTAATAAAGTAACCGCGAAAATTTCAACGCGAAAAGCGAACATAGTACTTACCTAAACGTATACATTTTTGGGAAAATTTGTTTTTTTAAAACGGAAACCTAAACTCATATTTACTGACATATTACTTTCGGTTTTGGCAAACAAACTTAAGCTCTGCGATGACGATCGCTGCTTCTTTTGTAGCGCATTTCGATACTGGGGATTGGGATATCGCCATGGACATGGTTTGGGTATATTTCGCATCAGAGTTGGGCATTGTTATAGTGTCACTAAAGAGTCCTGATAGGGATAAAACCGAACTTTGAAATGTTGGCAGGGAGTATAAACATGACTTATAATTTGTAAAAAACTGACGGCGTTCAAAAGAAGCAACAAAGCAAACGGGGAAAATAAAAAAAAAATAATAACTTTCTTCACAATCGACTGACTACCTCAATTACTGTAAGTCCTACTAAAGAGATTTGCCATAAACCTATCTATCTCGTTTGTTTTCTTCTTGACTGGAACTTGAAAGACAGTGATTTGATTTGTTTCTCATAGTGATGAGATTGAATGAAATGGTATAAAATCTGACAGACAAATGTATATTTAAAAAATATGACAGTCCAAAACCAAAAATATTTTTGAAAGCGATTTAATTTCAAATCGTTTTCTTTTCTAAGAAATGGGAAAAAAATTAAAACATATGCCTTGAGTAATTGAAATTTCGGGATTTTTGGCAAATTTTGTGAAAAATTCTGGACACTTCCAAGTGACGAAATTCCGGGTGAATCCAGGCCATCTAGCAAGTCTAGACACAACCCGTCTTACTTTATTACAATTGCAACTACGGACTGTTCGCGTATTTTTCCAGTAAAAATTATCCTGTAAAAATATCTAAAATGTACATAATGATGCTCTTTGATAACAAAGAAACGACTTCTATCGCTAATTTGTAAGTTGTAAAAAATAAAATACGCAAAGAGGCGTAATGATGTCAAACATTAAAATAACGAGTACATAAATCACTCGAGTAAACTATGTGGATGCCATTTCTTGAAATCTGCATTATGTAGAACCAAAATAGGATATCTCGTTAAAACTCAACGATCTCTAGTAAAAAATCGCTAGAAATGGCCCGTTATTTAATATGTTGACATGCAGACTAACTTGTTTGTACAGGAAATGAACTTCAAATGTCATGTTGGCTCTGCACTATATAAAAATATGGAAAAACTCGATAACTGTATTAGCAATGCGTGATGACATTGGATTAACCAATTTATTCACATTTTGCAGAGAATTTAAACAAAATGACCAAACATAACAATTACTTTCGTCGAAACGGACATCAAATGTGCTGGCGAAGGAAGATCGCTTTTTTATATTTTATTTTGCCACGGCTCTGATGGTGATTTCCTACTAGTCAATTTGGTGCAATTTTAAAAGATAAAACGAAATTTCGCCTTATGTGCTTTACAGACTATCAGTTATTCCGGACGGAATGTCGGTGTTTGTAAAGAATCTTACAGTGTGTCGGATCGATACGACTTGTCGGCGATGACTAAATAATCGGTAAATGTGTTATCGATCCCATAAACATGCAGCAGTATCGATTATGCCTTCGGACTTAACTTATAATGCTCTCGAGCACTGTCGTCCGGAATAACTGATAGTCTGTAAAGCGCATTAGCGAACTACTTACACTACTGGCGAAATTTCAAATCTCGAATGTGAACATTGCAAAGATTTAAAATGCCTTTCATTTGACCGTTCTAATTCTGTGATTTGTACTTAACCGAAGGATAGTCAACCGGTTAGTAAATTTTTTGTATGCGATCAGTTGTTTTATCGGCACAATAAATAACAAGGCATTGAGAAACCGGCCCTTAAAGGCTGTTTACTGGTACAAAAAACATACAGTTGATTTCGGTTTATTTATGTCCAAACTAACCATTTCTCTAAGAATGAATACGCAAATTCAGCGCAACTATTCGAAAAAATAAACACCAATACTTCAAAAATTTAAATAAATACTACATCGCAAAAAGTGGAGTTTTAGTACTAAAACACAGTTCTAAAAGACAGTATAGTCGATTTTGTGGAAATCCTATAGAAGACTGCTGAACATGAGTACGAAACTGAATGTTATACCTCATTTGATACGAACAAAATGGGCAACATATACAAGGAGCATACGGAGATTATATACCACTTATGGACGAAATTCAATAAAGGCATTCCTAGTTGAATGGAGAATGTCCGTTCATCTGCTAGTGTGTGTGGTAACAGGTTGGCTGATAAGTCCCCGGTCGAAGAAAGAAAAACACATTTTTTTTTGTCAAAATTCGTTTTTATTATTCAACATAGTTCCCTTCAAGAGCGATACAACGATTATAACGACCTTCCACTTTTTTGATACCATTTTGGTAGTACTCCTTCGGTTTTGCCTCAAAATAGGCCTCAGAATTTTTTCCCTGCGAGAATGCTTTTGAGGTCTGAGAACAAGAAAAAGTCGCTGGGGGCCAGATCTGGAGAATACGGTGGGTGGGGAAGCAATTCGAAGCCCAATTCATGAATTTTTGCCATCGTTCTCAATGACTTGTGGCACGGTGCGTTGTCTTGGTGGAACAACACTTTTTCTTCTTCAAATGGGGCCGTTTTGCCGCGATTTCGACCTTCAAACGCTCCAATAACGCCATATAATAGTCACTGTTGATGGTTTTTTTCTTCTCAAGATAATCGATAAAAATTATTCCATGCGCATCCCAAAAAACAGAGGCCATTACTTTGCCAGCGGACTTTTGAGTCTTTCCACGCTTGGGAGACGGTTCACCGACCGCTGTCCACTCAGCCAACTATCGATTGTGTCGCTGTCCACTCAGCCAACTGTCGATGTGATGTATTACGCGTTAACAGCTGCAAACACGGCTCAGAATCATCAACTCGTTGTTGTTTTTGGTCAAATGTGAGCTCGCGCGGCACCCATTTTGCACAGAGCTTCCGCATATCCAAATATTGATGAATGATATGACCAACACGTTCCTTTGATATCTTTAAGGCCTCTGCTATCTCGATCAATTTCATTTTACGGTCATTCAAAATCATTTTGTGGATTTTTTGATGTTTTCGTCGGTAACCATCTCTTTCGGGCGTCCACTGCGTTCGCCGTCCTCCGTGCTCATTTCACCACGCTTGAATTTTGCATACCAATAAATTATTGTTGATTTTCCTGGGGCAGAGTCCGGAAACTCATTATCAAGCCAAGTTTTTGCTTCCACCTTATTTTTTCCCTTTAGAAAACAGTATTTTATCAAAACACGAAATTCCTTTTTTTCCATTTTTTTTCACAATAACAAAAGTTGCTTCACAAAAGACGCTCTATCTCACAAACTAATTGACTTATAGACGTCAAATTTTGACACGAATCATTTGAAGGTTGGTACTATATAAAAATAATATGCATTTAATACCAGCGACGCCATCTATGTGTCAGACCGGGGACCTATCAGCAAACCTGTTATATCTCAAATGATTAAGATGATCGACTTCAAATGTAGTGCACGATAAGTTTTTACCCTTGAATATCACATAATGGTTAAAAATTCCCAAATAAATTAAAATCTACTCGAATTCCTTGGCGGAAATGGGATAGTGTTGCCATCGCTACGCATTGTGAAAATTCTTCTTTCTTGAAATAACTCAAAAGTAGCAAATTATTCGACCTATATTGACATCAAAAACACAAGGGAGAAAACAAGAAGAGAGAAAATTTTAGCCGACAAGCGTGTCGTCTAGCTTTATACTACGTCCGCACTAGACACGAAATCTCGCTATTTAGAACCAAAATCTATTTACAAATCTCAAGTGTTCGGACTGGCAAAATAACGAGATTTCGTAGATTTGAGGATTTAACAGCTGTTTGTAAATATATCAATACAACACCAAACTCGTATGTGTACACGTACACACATATTCATCTACAAGGAAAATTGGGGCAGGGTTGCAAAAAGCGTATTTTTAGTACTAAAACCACCGTTGTACAAGGCAATATAGGGGATTTTGAAAGAGATTTTTTTGAAATCCTCTACGAGCCAGCTGATATTTGCCTATTGCAAATCTACTGAGATCTAGGAGGATTTCGGCCAAAATCCTCGTTTACGAGGATTTCGTGTCTAGAGCGAACGTAGTATTATGGATCACAGTCTTCCACAATTATTCGAATTGCGCTTAGACAGCGTCAAAAACTTCTCTGAATTCCGTTCAAGGTTACGCTTGTTGTTCGGAGTGAGCAAGATCGCTACCCATTGTGACACAAGTTTTCTTAGGAATACGTGGTCGCCTTTCTCGCGGAACATGTACGTCCCTCATCAAAAACCGGAGTTATTTCAGGCTCACTATTACGGCGTTCTCACAAATCATTTTTTTTGAGTCTGAAATGTTTTCCCTTTATAACATTTTAAGACAAGTCGTTTTCCCCATACAAAAAACCAAGTCCAAAACGCAAGTTTTTCGCGTCAATTTTAGAATGTTAACCTCCCTAATTTGGAATATGCTCTGACCAAACATACTCTCTTCAAAATATTATTGTTATGAATTTTCTGTTAAAGAATAAAACGGTTCGTACTATCAACGTTGTACCAATGAAAAGCTGTCATTGGCCCTATTTTAATTAAATTTTCTTTGTGTGTAGGGACGTGAAAATAATTGTTTTTACTTTGCATATTTTGCCGGACAAATTACTCACACAGCATACAATTTTATGTTCAGTTCTCATTTCTTTTTTAAAAGCCGATAGCTGAGTAATATATTCATCGAAATTTTGTATTTATTTATGATTTATCTATATCTATAAAATTTTTGATATATGTTATAAACAAAGACCATAGAAAAAGAATACATATGTGAATTTGGCTTTGATAGTGCTAGTACCAGAAACCAGAGATTAGTCCCACACTTGTAGGGAAGGCGCTCCGAACTTACTGGTTTGATGCAGACAATTTTTATTTTGCTATTTGCTCAAAAGTTTTCCCAAATTTCTGTGACGATTGCACTAAATTATTAATTAAATGTTTCATGAATTGTTTTTGTTCTTTTAAAAGTAAAAGAAATTGCTAAAATAAGCGAATTAGGTTTTGTTACGAATGCAAAATGAAAAGAGAAACCGAAAAAATGTTGAAACTTCTCATCGAACATGTTTGGGACTAATCTCTGGTTTCTCGAGAAAAAAGAATAACAATATGCCCAATTCACATCTTCCTTCTAAAAAAATAAAAGAAAAACAAAACAAATTTGTAATTCATGACAAGTTTTTGTGGAGACTTAGTATGCTCAAAGTTGTAAAATTATTGAGATTTAGTTTTTTTTCGAAAAATTTAGAACTTTCCAACCTTCTTGGCATTGAATGTGATAGTTTTTTTGTGACATCGGACCCAATTTGTTCCATACTTGTGACAGGTCCTTGTTTAGTTGACTTTTGCTACTCATTGGACGCTCTTGCACACGTCTGCCCAATTCTTCCCATAGCTGTTCTATAGGATTCATGTCTGGTGATTGTGGAGGAGTCGGAAGAATGTGCGGAACATGATAGACTATCCACATTCGTACGTCGTGGGCAGCAAAGATTATAGAAGAGGAAGATGGGAGATTGGCTACCAGTGCTGCCGCTACTACTTCAATCGAAGTATTTTGCTTCATTTTCACAAAATTTTCTTCGTCACTCCTTCTTCAAAAAATCTGCTTCACTTTTTGTTCTGCTTCAAATTTTTATTTTTTATATGCTTACACCATGTACCAAATTTCAGCCAAATTTCTCTTAGAGGCTCCGCAAGCCAAATCTGGGGATCAGTTTATATGGGGGCTATATATAATTATGGACCGATGTGGACCAATTTTTGCATGGTTGTTAGAGATCACATGCTAAAACCATGTACCAAATTTCAGCCGGATCGGATGAAATTTGCTTCTCTTAGAGGGTCTGCAAGCCAAATTTGGGGGTCCGTTTATATGGGGGCTATACGTAAAAGTGGACCGATATGGCCCATTTACAATACCATCTGACCTACATCAATAACAACTACTTGTGCCAAGTTTTAAGTCGATAGCTTCTTTCGTTCGGAAGATAGCGTGATTTCAACAAACGGACGGACGGACATGCTCAGATCGACTCAGAATTTCACCACGACCAAGGCCGTATTCAGGGGGGGGGATGAGGGGGATCAAACCCCCCCCGAAATGAATGAATATTTTTATATAAATAAATATATATTTTTAGCTGCATAGAAAAATCTTATCGAAGATGTTGAAGGAAAGCTGATGGTTTTATTTTGAAAACGCTTACCTATAAAACTTGCACAAATCCTAGAATACTAGTTGAAAAGCCCGTCAAACGACGGTCGAAAAAAACAAATTGTTTTTGTTCTCGCACCACAAATTTTATTTTTGGAAAATGTATTTCTGCTTTTTATGTGTGTTTGTTGTTCTTTTTGTGAACATGACTCGCTTTGTTTGGCCATAGCAACAACAACGAAACAGCCAAACACACATGTGTAAATGAAATGGCGCAAAACCTGCGAAAAGAACCTGCCTAATTCAGCGATGGAAGCACTTGGAGAGTGCAATAAAGAGATATTTCCAAACGTGCATATTCTTTTAAAAATTTTGGTCACTTTGCCAGTAACTCAGGGATGGAAAAATACAATTTTTAAGAAAGTACAAAAAAGGTATTTTTTGAGCGGAAAGGTACTTTTTACTAAATTTCAACAAAAATCTCACTGGAAGATTATTGTCAAGAGACTGAATTTTAAAGAAAATAAAATTTTGAAAAATTTTTCTATATTAAAAAAATTTTTCAAAAATTTTCTATAGCCGGCTATCATACAAAAACCTTTTTTTCGGAAGGTCCAAGTGTGGTTTATTGTTGGGTTTAATGAACTGCCTGAATTTATTCATATAATTGGTTGATAGTTTTGCTGCAAGTAGGGGATGCTGATGAGGAATGTGGTAATTCCGAAACGTGCGTCCATCCAACCATCTTGCAGTCTATAGGGCTTTGCCCAAATAAATTTGACAAACATTCTTTTCCTCTGTTGGTTAAGCTACACTTGTAGTTTAGTCAATGTATGGTTTTAAGCTGCAATAAAAAACAACAACAATGCTTAAAGAACAAAACCAACAATAACAAAACAAAACAAATGGAAAAAGAAGAGGAGGTACGCTCAAAATAAACCCAGCCATGTGAATTCAAATCGATGATTTGACAGTGGCATAGGAAAAGAGATATGTTTGTTTCGAATTTATTTCGGCATAAGCCGGCTATCAATGTAAAACCTTTTTTCGGAGGGTTCAAGTGTGGTTTTTGTTGGGTTTAATAAACTGCCTGAATTTATTCTGAAAATTGGTTGATAGTTTTGCTGCAAATAGAGGATGCTGATGAGGAATGTGGTAATTCCGAAACGTGCGTCCATCCAACCATCTTGCAGTCTATTGGGCTTTGCCCAAATAAATTTGACAAACATTCTTTTCCTCTGTTGGTTAAGCTACACTTGTAGTTTAGTCAATGTATGGTTTTAAGCTGCAATAAAAAAACAACGACAATGCTTAAAGAACAAAACCAACAATAACAAAACAAAACGAAGGGAAATAAAATTTTGCAAAAAAAAATTCTATAGAAAACAAATTTTTTCTATAGAAATAAAGTTTTGCAAAAATTTACTATAGAAATAACATTTTTAGAAAATTTTCAATTGAAATAAAATTTTGACAAAATTATCTATAGAAATAAAATTTTGCAAAAATTCTATATAGAAATAAAATTTAGACAACATTTTCTACCGAAATAAAAAATTGAGAATATAGAATCGCATTCTTTTTTCGACTAAAACATTCTTGAAGTTCAATAAAATCCTGTCTTTGACTATATCTTTTACAAAATCGACATTTTCTTCCCACATGAACATGTCTGTTTTGTCATATTTGTAAAAGACTGTTAGCAAATAAGGTTGATAAAGACTTTCTCAAAATATTAAAATATTTTGTCAAAGCTATTGTACCATAAATCTGATATCGACTCAAAAATGTCTACACAAAAGGTACTAAATCATTCGCGGGGGTACTACGGTACTGACCGGGGTGAAAAAGTATTGAAAAAAGTACTTTACTACTGCATTTTCCATCCCTGCAGTTACTACGTGCTCATCCGAACGTTCATTTTCAAAAATGGAGAGATTAAAGACGTATCTTAGAAATTCGACTGGCGAGAGTAGACTCAATGGATTGGCATTAATGTCGGTTAATCGCCAAATAAATGTGCCGACTGAAGAAGTCATTGATTTATTTGCTGCCCAAAAAGCCCGTCGGCTCAATTTAATATTATAAACATATTGTATACATACCTTTGCATAAATAAAATTTTCTACACATGAGATTATATGAATATTTTTTTTTTAAGTTGAACCCCCCCCGAATTAAAATCCTGGCTACGGCCTTGACCACGACCCAGAATATATATACTTTATGGGGTCTTAAAGCAATATTTCGATGTGTTACAAACGGAATGACAAAGTTAATATACCCCCATCCTATGGTGGAGGGTATAATAAAATGAATTCTATTGTTTTGTTTTCAAAAATGTATGTTACTTCAATTTTATTCAATCTACTCCCCTTTTTTTCCAAAATCTACTTCACTCAATTTTTCACTAGCGGCAGCACTGTTGGCTACTGAGCACATCAAACCATTTACCACATTAGTTTAATACTCGAACCAAACGCGTATGCGACAAGTATTGACATAGCATTAAAATGCAAATAAAAAGAAATTAAGAGCACGAAATAAATTTCCATAAAGGGGAAAATGTAATTTTTTTGTTGTTGCCTAAAAGTTAACATTGTTTCATTAAGAAAATTAAATTTTTCATTTAAAAAATAAAAACTAAAAACAACTAAAAGATTACAAACATGTATTAAAGTAATCTGGTAAATGCAACATTTGGTATGACGCAAGTCAATCTCCCATCTTCCCCAAATCTATAATCTTTGACCAGTGCTGCCTCTACTACTTCAATCGAAGTATCTGCTTCACTTTTTGTTCTGCTTCAAATTTTTATTTTTTATATGCTTACACCATGTACCAAATTTCAGCCGGATCGAATGAAATTTGGTTCTCTTAGAGGATCCGCAAGCCAAATCTGGGGATCAGTTTATATGGGGGCTATATATAATTATGGACCGATGTGGACCAATTTTTGCATGGTTGTTAGAGATCACATGCTAAAACCATGTACCAAATTTCAGCCGGATCGGATGAAATTTGCTTCTCTTAGAGTCCCTGCAAGCCAAATTTGGGGGGCCGTTTATATGGGGGCTATACGTAAAAGTGGACCGATATGGCCCATTTGCAATACCATCTGACCTACATCAATAACAACTACTTGTGCCCAGTTTCAAGTCGATAGCTTCTTTCGTTCGGAATGCTCATGATCGACTCAGAATTTCACCACTCTAAGACCCCTTTATGGGGGTCCCTGCAAGCCAAATTTGGGGGGCCGTTTATATGGGGGCTATACGTAAAAGTGGACCGATATGGCCCATTTGCAATACCATCTGACCTACATCAATAACAACTACTTGTGCCCAGTTTCAAGTCGATAGCTTCTTTCGTTCGGAATGCTCATGATCGACTCAGAATTTCACCACTCTAAGACCCCTTTATGGGGTCTTAGAGCAATATTTCGATGTGTTACAAACGGAATGACAAAGTTAATATACCCCATCCTATGGTGGAGGGTATAATAAAATGAATTCTATTGTTTTGTTTTCAAAAATGTATGCTAATTCAATTTTATTCAATCTACTCCACTTTTTTCCAAAATCTACTTCACTAAATTTTTCACTAACGGCAGCACTGTTGGCTACTGAGCACATCAAACCATCTTCCTCAAATCTATAATCTTTGACCATAATGGTCTGTTTCCTAATGTCTGAGAGTACATTTACATTTTTAGGGAGCTGCCGTGGTGCAATGGTTAGTATGCCCGCCTTGCATACACAGGGTAGTGGGTTCAAACTCAGTTTCGACCAAACACAAAAAAGTGTTTCAGCGATGGATTATCCACCTCAGTAATGCTGGAGATATTTCTGAGTGTTTCAAAGCTTCTCTAAGTGGTTTCACGGCAATGTGGAACACCGTTCGGACTCGGCTATAAAAAGATGGTCCCTTGTCATTGAGAGAGAAGTTCACCACTTCTTAAAAAAAATCCAAAAATATCGTAATATTTCATTATTTTAATAACGTATTATAGAAATCTCAAAAAAGGAATTTAGTTAAATTTTCGACAAGGTACTTCATTTTTCCCACAAAATAGTTCACTTTTTTCTCTGTGTATATGCGTTTTAAAGTTCTTTTATAATATCTTAAATGAGATGTGATTATATCCAAAGATTATAGATTCAGGAAGATAGGTAATCAGCTACTGTGGAGATCGAACCATTTACCGGGTTAGTTTAATACTCGAACCAAACGCGTATACGACAAGTATACGCAGTATTAAAATGCAAATAAAAAGAAATTAAGTGCACGAAATAAATTTCCATAAAGGGGAAAATGTAATCGTTTTGTTGTTGCCTAAAATTTAACATTGTTTCATTAAGAAAATTAAATTTTTCATTTAAAAAATGAAATGAACTAACATGGTAAATGCAACATTTGGTATGATGCAAGCCAATTTCCTATCTTCCTCAAGTTTATTGTCTTTGATTATATCCGTTACTTACTGTATCTAAATAGAAAAATAGACAGGAAATGTATCATTTTCGTTATTTTTCTAAATTTTTAGTTTGAATTATGCAAACGCCAAAAAATGAAAAAAACCGGTAATTGTGTACTCTTTAGCCTTACTTACTTCGCACTTTAAAACAAGTGGCATTATGTTATACCCCCATGTTCCGATATCCGGAATCGATAATCGCAAATAATGAGCATATCAAATAAAAATTGGATTTAAATCCGAGAATACCTCAGTTTTTTAGTTATAAGAAATATATTTCTTACGATTCCGAAATTGTGTAATATATAATTTTACTTGACTTATTGTGTTATTAGTTAAATAAATATTAACTATTATTCAATTTAATAGTTTTGCCTGCGGACAAAAATTACTTTGGATTTCCTAAGAAAATTAAAGCGCCTAATATATTCTCCACGTAGCCCACGCCTTTTTATACATCAAAAGAAATAAAAATTGATAAACTTGCCATTATCGATTTATTATATGTTAATTCGCCTTGCAGACTATAAGTTTATCCGGACGACAGTGGTCGTGTCGAAATAATATGCAAAATAATATGCTTGCCTATTTTTTTGAGCGAAAAATCCAGGGTTGCTTAAGGTAGAATTACATACCATGCGTTCAATGCGTACAATGCGTCCGATGATTGAAGAGTTGAAATTTCTCTTTGAAATCAAAAGCTCGAATAGTCTGCCGCAAACAGAAAAAAATCAACCCTTCCATCAACGCACGGATTGACGCAGGGTGTGTAATTCAACCTTTAAATATGTGCTTAAAAATGTTCAAAACAAAGATTTCGCATTTATTCCTCGCTAACGTTTTTTATATGGAGTATAACATTTTTTCGTGCGAAAACGTGATTTTTTGTACTAAGCTTAAAGCTTAGTACTTCGTTTCTGCGAAAACCCGAATATCTTAATCTATCTTTGTAAATAGGGTCTCAAACCCAGGGATGTTAACTTATTTATGCGAAATAATATGCCTGCCTATTGTTTCGTGCGAAAAATCCAGGGTTGTATAAAAATGTGTTTGAAAATGCTCAAAACAAAAATTTCGCATTTATTCCGCGCTAACGTTTTTTAATATGGAGTATAACAGTTTTTCGTGCGAAAACGTGATCTTAGTACAAGGCTTAAGAGCGATAAACTATTATACTCCATATAAAAACCATTTGCGCGGAATCTTTATTTTGATCATTTTTGAACACATATTGATATAATTATGGAACTTTCGCACGGAAAAATAGGCAGACATGTAAGTTAACCCCATTAAGCTAACAACCCTGAGTTTGCGACCCTATTTGCGGTGATAAATGATATTAATTTTTCGCAGAAACGAATTGTGTACTAACCATTAACCCTGCCAACATTTTTCGAATTTGACAGCACTTTTGCGAATTCCCACAACGTTGTTTACGTTATCCAAACCTCTCGCAAAAGTGCCGTCACTATTGAGAAGTTACTACAAAAAAGTATCGCATGAGTGCAATTATTAAGTGAGTTTTTAGATCAATTTAGAACGACGCCAATAAGACTCCTTCAATCTATCAGAAAAAGTGAATTTTGTAATAGTTGTAAAAGAATTATTGTGATCAAGTAAAATACGATTGTTTTGATGTTTATTAATTTGAATAAAAATGTATACGTTATTCCAGGTATAACATTTATACCAATAAAAACATTTTTTGAATATGACGGCACTTCTTAGAATCCCCCACGTCGAAAACAATCGTATGCGAAATCCAAAACTCGTCGCAAAATTGCCGTCACATTTTAAGATAGTTGTAAAGGAATCATTGTGGTCAAGTAATTTACGATTATTTAGATGTTTATTAATTTTAATAAAATTGTATAAATTATTCCAAGTATAACATTTATACGAATAAAAAAACGTTAAACATAATGCCTTAAAAAGCAATTATGTTGATTTATAAGTTGCGATTCTGCTATATACGGCTGATGCTCAAGCGTCTATCAGTGTTTATTTTTGATGGAGGCAACGTGTCTGGAAAAATATCTGAAAAGCTATCACTTGATTACATTTGAAAAGTCAAAAATTTTTCATCAATATATCTTTCACAATTTTAAGATAATAAGATAGTTGCGCTTGGTGATCCACAAAATATAAAATGGCTCTTGTAACAATAGTGCCCCATTAAAGTTTTCGATTGTTGTAGTGTCACTTACGAGTCTGTGGTGGCGATGAGGATGAAATGGAACTTTGTAATGCTAGCAGAGTAAATCAAACTATTTTACTCAATTGTTGTATTCAGTTTATTCATTTAAATTTTTCCAAGATTTAACAGCAATACGTTTGTTTTCATTTATATTTTTTAATTATTAAAAAAAAGAACAACGAAAATAAAGTGATTTTCTTTAACATACATAGTACCCACCTTAATGTATAGGTATTTCTTTGGTTGCCTCGGCAATTTTATTTCCAGTTGCTTACATGTTTTTACCTTATGCTGTTTGTGAAAATGTTTAATTTTACCCGCCAATAAACAATGTTGGCCGCCGTTGCAATTCAATTGACTTTGTTATCTGCGACAAAAAGCATTTTGACAAGCGACACAACAATAACAAAAACTGCGATACGGGAAGGAAAATAAGAGAATAGAGGGCTTCTGGTAAAAGTACTTCGGCTGGTGGAAAATTATTTCTTCGTATTATGGCAAAAGTCCTTGCTTAAATGTGTACAAAAATATCATCGACTTAATATTTTTTTATTAATGTTGAACGTATGTATATTATATCTTGAAATAATCCATCGTATACATCGTTTTTCCCAGTTGAATTTTTGAGTGACGGTTTGTAAGCCTTATATATCTACCGGGAATAAGGAACGCATATCGCGATTATATGCCTTGTTTAGTGTCCGCAGTTAAGCAATTCTTTGAGTTTACACGTGTTGTGCGATTTTTTCAATAAAGCTAAAAAGTAGAAATCTACCATAATGCGTTCGTGCGCTTGAAGGAGTTGGGAAAGGTCCGATGTGATGGGAAAGCTGATTTGATTTTAGTAAGTACTGAGGAAACATTTTTCATGTGAACAATAAAACCTGTAGGTTGTAAATAGTACATAATTACGCATGTTTATAAAATTTATGCAAATTTTTGAGATAAGAGGATAAAAGATAGATACTACATAATTATTTGAATTAGAGCTGCCATCCGTTTGTCGAAAAAAAGTGTTACCTACCATAAACAAGCCAATATCACAGTTGGCTTAACTGCAATTTACTGGCACCTCCTCGCCAAATTGCTTAAATTCCATGTATATTATGTAGTTCGGCGTTCTGATTCTAACGAAGTAAAAATTTTGGACCGGAAAAAACCGGGTCTTGAGCAATAACCTCTAAAAGTTTAATCAAAATTTTGCTACATCTCAGTCATTATTGGTTTAATCTGAAAAAACTTGTTGGTCCCAAGTGCTCTTAATCACAGAAAACTTTTCGTAAATATTTACTATAGTTTATGAGATATAACAAAAAAAAATTGGCCACAATTTTGTTGAACATTTTAATGTATTTTAAATGTCCTTCCATTATGACCTATTCTTTTTCCTCCTCTGTACCAAAGACCCTCTGCCTTTTTTATTTAAGTTATAATTTGTAACTATAGCTTAAGTTTTAGCAAATTTATCAATTTTTTATTTTCAATATATACAAAAAATATTAATCTTTGGCCCATTGAGAAAGGCCCAACCCACCCATGTCCACCATGATACTACTTTCGCGTTAGTCCATAGGACAAACCTCAAACCCCGACTGAAGGCCGGGCACCCCTGTCACTAATTTCGCGTTAGCCCACTTTGAATTCAGTCCATAGGAGAAACTCTCAAAACCTGACCGAAGGCTTGCCACCAATGTCGCTACTTTCGCGATAGCCCACATTGAATTCTATCCATAGGAGAAAGTCTCCAACCCTGACCCCAGGCCGTCCAACCATTTCGCTTTACCTTCACGTTAGCGCACTTTGGATTCGGGCCATAGAAGAAAGTCTTAAACCCCGGCCGAAGGCTTGCCACAAATTTTTACTTTACCTTCACGTTAGAGCCCTTTAGATTCTGTCCATAGGAGAAAGTCTTAAACTTCGGCCTAAGGCCTGTCGCCCATTCCACTTTACCTTCATGTTAGCGCATTTTAGATTCTTTCCATACGGCCGCTGGCCATGGTTACTTTCGCGTTAGCCCACTTCGGATTCTGTCTATAGGAGAAAGTCTCAAACCACCAATGTCCCATTAACTTCGCGTTAGCCCACTTAGGATTCTGTCTATATCCAACATAGACATATACGGTTGCTAATAGCACTTTTCCCATGTGCTTTTAACGATGGTTACTACCATTTGGCACCAGCTGTACAACGACACCATGTTATAGAGCAAAATATTGATAGAGGTTATTTCTCAAGACCCGGGACCTTTCCGCCAAAATTTTTACTTTGAATCAAGCCACCGTGATGCAGTGGTTAGCATACCCGCCTTGCATACACAAGGTCGTGGGTTCGATTCCTGCTTCGACCGAACACCAAAAAGTGGATTATACCACCTCAGTAATGCTGGCGACATTGCTGAGTGTTTCAAAGCTTCTTTAAATGGTTTCATTGCAATGTGGAACGCCGTTCGGACTCTGCTATAAAAAGGAGGTCCCTTGTAATTGAGCTTAACATGGAATCGGGCATCACTCAGTGATAAGAGAGAAGTTCGCCACTGTGGTACACAATGGACTGAATAGTCTAAGTGAGCCTGATACATCGGGCTGCCACCTAAAGTAACCTATCACACCAAATTACTTAACATACTTGAAATTTAAGCGTGAGGTGCCCAGTTGCTCTCCAATTTTACACGATTCGGCTTCATGCCGAATGTTGGATAAATAGTCCAATGTGATACCACAGGTGCCGCTTCTCTCATAAGTTAAAGTATCAAATACATTTTATATTATAGCTAAGTCTGAAGGACATATCACAGAATCTATAAAATCAAATAGAGAATTTTAAAATTTTATGTAGATACCTTACTCCTACTGATATACATATATACTTTGTATCAACCTATACCTAATTAATTTCGGTATAAATATTTAAAAAAATTAACTGAAAACATTGTTGACATTTTATAAGCAGGGATTCAATTGTTTTAATTTGTTCAATTTGTTTTTCTTTGTATGATTATTATTTTAATATAGAACTATGCAACTACAATGTCTTGATAAATTATATTAAAAAAAATAATAATAATTATAATAAAATAATATATCACAAAGCATGTATTTTTCCATTTCAGAACTTCACACAAACTCAAAAGACTATGTAATTCAATATAGATAGGGCTTCACCTAAATATTTATTCCAATAAAGAGCTAAGATATCAACTAGTAGAATCAAGCCAGAATGACTGATGCGCAATATGATGCCAAATTCAATGAAATGCAAAAATATATTCCCTTTATTCAAAAGGTCATTGAGAAACTCAAAGTCAACAATGACCAGCAGGGAGATAATCCGCGCAAAGCGCAACTTCAGAAGATGGAAATGTTATATGGACTTTTAACAAATAAAACAAAAAAGTAAGTAATAAAATATACATTCAGCTAGAATTAATTCATCTATAGCATTTTTTGTCATACATATGCCACAAGGCAATTTAACAGAAAACTGTGTACGAGGAAAATAAAAATATGTCTACGTTATTCAACTTTTGTAAATATTTCATTTTTAGAGCCTACTTTCAACAAATGAAGATTGACTTTAACACTATTTCCAATCATTTTATTTTTTTTTTTCTTAATACAAGTCTCCCCAGCCAATAAAAAAAGTAAAAAAAAGAAATCACGAAAAGACAATACCTACAGTTGTGGTCTAATTGGTATCAGTAGTTTGTCCAATTTAAAGAGCTGTTGATTATGTTAAAATCTTATAAAGCAGTCTTCTCATCAAAGGCTCTTGTATACATTTTGCACAACACAACAACAACTAGGGATTAAAATAAAAATTTTGCTTAGAAAAAAATATATTGTCTTTGACTTCGATTTTAAAAATTTAAAAAAAAAATCGAAAAATTTTAAAATCTTGAAAAGTGGACTTTTTGAAATCATGGAATGAATATTTTTAAAATTAAAAAAACGATCATTTTTAAAATTTTTGAAAAATCGACTTTTTGGAATATGAGTCGGATTTTCAACTCTTTATACCCTTCATTACTACTGTGGTACAGGGTATAATAAGATTGTGCATTTGTATGTAACGCCAAGAAAGAAAAGTTTGAGAACCACCGTTTAGTGTACCGATCGTCTTAGAATTAAATTCTGAGTCGATTTAGCGATGTCCGTCTGTCTGTATATGTAATTTTGTCTGCAAAGTACAGGTCGCAGTTTAAGTCCGATCGTCCTCAAATTTGGCACAGAGTTTTACTTTGGCTCAAAGACAATCGCTATTGATTTTGGAAAAAATCGGTTCAGATTTAGATATAGCTGCCGGGAGCTACCGTGGTGCAATGGTTAGCATGCCCGCCTTGCATACACATGGTCGTGGGTTCGATTCCTGCTACGACCGGACACCAAAAAGTTTTTCAGCGGTGGATTATCCCACCTCAGTAATGCTGGTGACATTTCTGAGGATTTCAAAGCTTCTCTAAGTGGTTTCACTGGAATGTGGAACGCCACAAAAGCCAGAGTTTTGTCCTGATTTGCTTCAAATTTTGCACAAGGATATAGATATAGCTCCCATATATATCTTTCGCCCGATATGGACTTACATTGTGTTGTGCAAGCCAGAGTTTTACCCTAATTTCATGGAAATGTTGCACTAGGAATACAATTAGTAGTGTAGTCAAGTGTGATAAATTTTATTGAAATCGGTTCAGATTTAGATATAGCTCCCATATATATCATTCGCCCGATTTGGACTAATATGACCACAGAGTCTAAAGTCTTACTCCGATTTATGTGAAATTTTGCAGAGGGAGTAGAATTAACATTCTAACTATGCTTGCTACATTTGGTTTAAATCGGTTCAGATTTAGATATAGTTCCGGAATATATCATTCGATTTCGATTTAGGCTCATATACCCACAGATATCTTTCACCCGATTTTCCGTCATATGACCACAGAGGTCAAAGTTGTAAACCGATTTACGTGAAGTTTTGCACAGGGAGTAGAATTCACGTAGTAACTATGCATGTGAAATTTGAGGGAAATTGGTTCAGATTTCGATATAGCTTCCATATATATGTTTTTCCGATTTAGGCCAAAATACCCACATTTTCCTTGTAAAATCACCACTGCTAAGTCGAAAACTTGTAAAAATTACTAAAATTTTCCTATTACTTTAATACATATCTATCGACCTATAGATCATAAATACGATTTTGCTTTTGCGTTTCTCATACTAAATAATCTTGCGCTTTAAAAATTGGAAAAAGTCAAAAATGTTTTTCAAATTTATAAAAAAAATAGGAAATTTGCCTTTGCCAATCAATTTTTTAAAATATTGAAAAAAAAAATCGAGTTTTCCAAAATTTATAAAAAAAGAACGGTGGACATTTTGATTCTGGCTATAATTCCTTCTAACTTGTTTTTTCTCAATTCTCTACGATATTTTGGAATATATATAAATTGTAACATATTGGAAATTTTTGATCTAGACCGGAAGGTATAAACATCGAAAAATCTGCATTTTGGGTATTTTACTTATTTGCATTTGCCAAGCAGCAGTTTTCACATATGCAAAAAATCGATCAAATTAATTTTGGACAAAATATCACTATGTGTCCAAATATATTCTTTTGTTAAATGTAAATGTTTCGAAAAAACAACACGATTTTTTAGGTCGATATATGTTGATTTTCTTTAATGTGTGTTGCAAATTATTCATTTGACAAAACATCTTATTTCATATTATCTAAAAACACTACCAAATATTTAAAAGTCAATTTTGTTTTTCACAATATATCAGCATATAGAGCCCAAAAAATGTATAATATAGAAAAGGAATTCTAGCCTTGTTATACAGATTGCAAACAAATATTTAAAAAAATAGTTAAACAATGCATAGTGGGAAAACTTTATCGATTTTCCAAGTTGGTGTTCTTTATTTGTGTATTTCGGCTTTGTAAGGAACGAAAACTCAAAAAAAGATCAACAATATAAGTAAAAACGGACAATTATATATAATTTCATAATAAAAATTATGTCAAATAATTCTTTAGAAAATATTTTTGACTATCTTATAGAAATTACTCAGTATTTCATTCATTCTTTCATACTTTATTTGTAATTTCAAAACCCAATGGCCAATTATAACAAAATTACACAGACTACAATACAGTCTACTAAAAAATACACAAATTCAAAACAGATTTGCAGAATTCTTAATATTTACCCTAAATTCTTAAAGTAGATATTTATATAGCCCTAAGAATACAAAGCAGTTCGCTATACTATTAAGAAATTGATAATCCATCACAAAAATAGCAAACATCTTTTTATCTTACCCGAAACCCATAACAATAGTAATAATATATGTAGTAACAAATTTCAGTATACCAATAAACCCCCTGACAAATTAACAATAGTTCATATAGTAGTTGCAGTAATTATAATATTGCCACCAGAGTCCCCAACTAACCGCAAACAATAATCACAAAACTAACAAAAAATAGTTACTAAAAATACCAACGCGTCAAAAGCTCTCAGAACCAAAGTGTTGCAATAGCCTACCACGGTACACCGACCCTTGGCACGACCAATTGATTGCTCCGCGAGGAATGTGTGAACACAAGTGACTGCGTCAAAAACGAAGGGCACTGATTCCTCCATACCCTATAAAACAGCATCAGACTACGAATAGATACGAGACTGTGGAACGAACACCCCACAAAGCGCTCAACAAATGGTGCTATATGAGAAAATCGATTGACCCCATAAATAAACCTTACCGCATTATTGAACGCAACCTGGACCCTATTTAAGTTATAACCAGCACAACCTGCATAAACCTCCATACCATACAAGATCACCGACATCACCAACGCATGAACCAATTTAATCCGTACATCCCGCGGCAACATTAAATCGCAATTATAGAGCCGACGGAGGGTGAAGTTGACACGCCACCCTATCAAACGCCTTCTGCAAATCCAATGAATGAAGAACACAAAACTTCCTGTTGCTGATACTGAACCTTATCTGATCAGTAAGGCCAGCCAGCAAGGAAGAAGTACTTCGCTTAGAGCGAAACCCACACTGGCAATCACTAAGGATAGACTCAACATATGGTACCAGCTGCTGACGCATTACGTGCTCCACAACCTTCGACAAAATAGGTAGCACACTGATCGGCCTTAAGTCATCGATAGAACCAGAACCAGTGGCTTTCCTAATCGGGGTGATCCTAGCTACCTTCCAATCCGAAGGGAACTTAGAAGTCATAAGGATGGTATTCACCAGATGCAAGAAAACTTCGCTTACATGAGGGAAAATCACCTTAAAGAACTTCAAACAAAGTCCATCACACCCCGCCGCATTCGAAGACATCGCCGAAAATGCCGAGAACAATTCCTGCGTAGCTATACAACGAAAACCAAAACTACCGTGCATGTCACCGTCGCTATCAACTTCATCCTGTGCCACCGCGTCCACCATCTGATTGTCAACAAACCTCCTATTCAAATCGTCCAGGCCAAAATCAATAATATCGACATATTCGTCATATCTATCATCAACTACCCCTCTATTTCGAATGCACCTCCATAAACTCCTAGCATCACTGTGCACAGAAAATAAAGACTCATGAGCCTCCCTCTTGGCTCTCCTCACAACAGCCTTTGCCTTATTGCACACTCTACAAAATACCCTCCAATTATCTTCATTTCTATCCTCCAAGTAAGCCCTAAATGCCAAATCCAGAAGAGATAGGTGGTAAGATATGAGAGGCACATTGAACCAACCATCCACCTCACCCTGATAGTCCTCACCGGAAACAAAGAATTTATCGTATACAACACCGCCATGAGAACGTCCAGCTGCACATCAATGTCCGATGTAGCGTACATACGGCTAAAGTCAATGGACAAAACCTCAATCCGAACAACATCGGGTGCAATCGCCCCATAATCAATAAATTCCACAATATCCTCTATCCTCCTATTCACCATCACGCCAAGAGATACATATATAATCGCATGCTTAGAAATGCCAGGGCACAATACCCGACCTGAAAAATCTACATTGCCCATATGAGACACCAAAAAATAGTCTATTAGCGATGTCGATTCCCAAAATGAGTCAAAATGAGTGGGCCGCGAATTATGGCGAATCGACAAATTAAGTCGTCTGCAAGTCAGCCTAACAGCCATTGCAGTAGGAGCTTGAAATAAATTATTGTTGAAGTCCCCCATAATAACCACAGACCTATACCTTACAACCAAGGTAGACACCTCCGCATCCAACGCCGCGAGGTCTCCAGTCGGGAGATAAACAACGCCAACTAACATAACATCATCCCCACACGCAACTTCAGCAAATAGACATTCCACCACCCCATAATTACTATCTTTATGAACAACTCTGTAAACCTTTATGAACAACTCTGTGCCTTTAAGTTGCAGCAATTACAGCTTGCAATCTTCTTTCCATAGATGTGATTAAATTTTTAAAATTGTATTACAACAGCAGTTTTTCCCATTCTTTCGCTATACATTTAATTATTTTATTTTTATTCCGTTTTTCTCTTTATTATTTAATTTTATTTATTCGTTCAAGAGCCACGACCACACAAATCCAGATTCTGCAGCTCTTGAAATTAATTAATTCTTTAAAATGTCTCTTTCGTTATATTTCCATGCACAATTTTGATTTTTCCAAGTCCATTGCTTGGCATATCGAGCCCATACAAAATTGCGGACAATTTTCCAAATTTTACAGTTGGTATAATAATTTTCGGTTCTAATGCCGAAGTGATTCTGAGTCGATCGGTATATATTTTATGGGGTCTAAAATCAATATTTCTGGTAGGCACATTTTTTTGCAGATCAAAATTATTATACCCTGACCACTATGTGGTTTAGGGTGTAAAAAGAAACAAACATTCATTAAATATTCATTTGATTTAACAAATTTTTTAATTGATATAAAAATCAATCACAAAAACTAACTGTATCGATCATGTTTTTCATTGGATCAATTAATTGTTTGACTTTGGTGATTGGTGCTATCATTTCTGTGATTGAAGACATTTCAATTAAATATTAATTGGATCAATTCATTTCGTGATTGGGAGACAAAAAATAAGCTTTTGAATGACGTTTATATACTCAATGTTAATTGGTATATACCATATGTAGTAATGAATTGTCGATAAATTTTCTAATGACTATTGCATCGCCTACTGAATTTATTTTCATCTCTCAATTCATACTTTTAAAAATAAATAAATAAATACTTATGCTAAAAAATTGATATAAAATGTCAATTATTAACAATTCAAGTGAATATATTCAAAACAAATTGTTTATTCTAAAGAATAAATAATATGGGTAATAGGGTATGTCTGACTTTGAGGAGACTATATGCTCTGCGTGCATATACGCCAAAGCATGTTCGTCTTCGGTTAGCACATTCTTTGTTGATGTCTCAGCTTAATTACGGTATTGAGGTTTATTCCGGGACCTGGTCATATAACTTGGATCGAATGGAGAGAGTCGTGAGGAAGATCGTCCGATATGTGTTCAATTTACGGGTTCGGGATCATGATCTAGTTAACCAGTGTATTCCTGATATCTTAGGATGTTCCTTCAGGAACTATATTAAGATGAAGTCTGTTTTTCACTTTTACAAAATTTTTAAGTACGGGAAGCCGGAAGTTTTGACCCGTGAATTTACATTTATTAATTCAACAAGAAATGTACAGATTGATGTACCGAGAATTCAGTCTAACATATACGAACAATCCTTTCTGGTCCGAGTTTTTCGTTTGTGGAATCGATTGCCTTCTGATCTAAAAGTTTTCTCTTGTTCTTGTAACGAATATAGAAGGAAACTAATTGACTATTTGAATAATATGAGTACGGTAAACTGAAGCATTGATGTCTGGCACTTTTAGGACTTTTTATTCTTTTTTGTATTAATTATATTATATTCATGTGGCTGGGGAGCCATATACTTTTGTTATAAAATAATTTCTAGGTATTTAAAATTAGTTTTACAATATCTAACATAGCTTCTTTATTACAATACATGTATAATAGGCCTTTAGTGGCTTCCTTTGTATTGATGTTTAATAATAAAAAAAAAAAAAAAAATTCCCCAAGTCGCTTTTGGGACATTTTGTTTCGATTTCGCACCAAACTTGCATCTTACTTCTGTTACAGAAAAAATTCACTACAGAGTTTAGCCATTAATTTATTCTAAGATAACATATATAACATTTTCCATTTTCCATTGTCTTTTGACTCTCTTAACATTTTCTTTTATAAAATTTCAGATTAAAAATAGAAACACTGCTAAAATGTGAAGGAGTCCTAATAAAATTACATGCTAAGATTGAGAAGGTAAATATCGAAATTATAGTTCGTGTTAATCAATTTTTATTTTCATCACACCCGAATTACGGGCATGATTATTATTTTCTTACAATTTCTTATTTTTTTTTTCGTTTTGGTTTCTTTTTTGTTTCCTTATTACCACCATACCATTGTAAAGCACTCATCATTCTTGCAGAATGAGGAAACTGAAAACCCAATGAATAATACTCAAATGGCTGAAACTTCATCGAAAGCTGGGAAACCTAGCGTGCAGGCAGAAAAACCACAGGAACCGGAAAAGAGATTCGACTCAGCACCGGCTAGTCCTTCTCCAGAACGATTAGTTGTTGACTGTGATAGTAACATACAGCCAGTTGTCATTCCTACCGAAAGGCGAAAGTCTGCAGATATTTGCGATGAGGATAAACTACCCAGTACTTCGAAAACATCCAGTGATCATAAATCGCGTTCAAACGATACTCGTAGTAGTCACCACCATTCACACAAACAACGATCTTCAGTAAATGCAAAAGATGCTTTGCAACACAAATCTCAAGATAATCGTGAACAGCGAAAACCACATCATCAAGAACATCGTAACGATGCCACACAATCGGTTCAACGACGTCCCGATGTTGATAATTCACATCAATCTTCTTCCGAACACAAGACTCCACTTCACTCTCATCGTATTGCAAAGGATTTGCATACCCATTCCGCTATGAAACATCAACAACAACACCAACAGCACTCACAACAAAATGCTCGCGCTAGTTCGAAGCCCACAACATCACCCTCAGTTTTGCAAACTGTTAAAGTGGTCATAACAGAACCACTTTCCGAAGATATAACCAAACGGCATTTTCCCCCGCATCATCAATATCGTTATCAACAACCTAAAAACTCACCACCAATTAAAGATCAACAAAGATGCCTGCATAGCATTGACTTAATTAACTCGCCATCTAATGACGATGCCTATAATCCCGATGAGTCATGGGAAAAATATAATGAAGCTCAGAAAAATTGTAAAAATAAATCAGGTGTTTTCCATCGTTTAGGTGATAAAGTTCCCGATGATATACCACAATCTGTAGGACATCTACAATCGCCACCTGTTCCCATAGTACCAACCCGCAAAACATCTATACCAGATGTATTAAAAAGTCCACCTTTGTCGGTCAACGATATAAATAACCTATTGAAAGAGTCTGGAGCCGAATATGTTCCTCCCGATATTTCTGAGATAGGAACACGTAGACCAAAGAAACCCCCCAGCGAAGACCTTCCAAATTCCTTAGACATTGTACGCAAAAAATTTGCTCAAATAACAAAGATTGGCTCTCCACAGATGAGAGACTCCAGTTCCCCATCCTTGGAAACTAAGAGTGTAGAGACAAGTGGAAGTCCTGCATCATTAACCAGTGAAAGAGTAGCTCTTAAATATAATCCTCATCCGCGACAAGAACGTTTACAGTCTTTATCCTCTAACGATGGCAGTGAATGCAGCCAACAATCTGGTTCACGGATTAGCAACAATCCAAACGATCCACGTTTAAAATCAAAAATGAGCGTACCTCTACCACCAGTTGGCGTAAATGTTCTACCGTGTATAAATGCAAATGATCCACGATTGAAACGACAACCACAATTAAATACAGTGATAAATAAAAATCCTATGGCCCCAGCAGCCAATACAGGACAAATTAGGAATGATCCTAGAATGGCAAGGCAAATACCGCAAACCACGGAGCCCGCAATAGGATTGAGTACGCCACAACCATATATTACTCCAGAGGAAAACTGGGACACAGATCCCGAAGATAATAGTAATAATCCGAGGGGGGTTAATAAAGGACCTCCGGCTCCAGTTACTAGTATTATAGAAAAAAGAGATCAGCCAACACCTATGGCACGTAGGAAGAGTATTTGTCAAACACCAGACCTTCCACCTGCTATAAAAAATGTCTTTGTTCCTAATCCACCACGAAGAGAGTCAGAGGAAAACTGGGATTCTGATACAGATAATAACATCCTAAATAAAGGAGGTGATAAACCGTTATCATGGGAAACGCATAGGCAACAGCAAGGGCCATTTCGTAGAAAAAGTATAAATCAACTTCCCGAAGAATTGGCTGGTCCAATGGATCGCATGTTTATTCCCAATGTTCCCAAACATGATATGACCGGAAATTGGAATACTACTAAGCCAGATATGTTGTGCCGAAATTCCTCAAACTTTACGCCATTTGCCCATCCAACGAGTCATGTTCCATTTGGGGCTAATCCCTATGGAAATGTGGCACCAATTTCTAATTCATTTGCTCCAGCAATGGATCAATTTTCTTCACCAACACCTTCGTATCTGAATTCCAATTCCTCGGTGGGTAACCGCTTTAATACTTCCTTAAACGATAGCCGTGAACGAATGCGATATTTTGAGTCAAAGAAATCAAAACAACAACAACAACAGCCCCAACCCCAAACATATAAGGAATTTAAAGAGTCACGAGAAAGAACTCAGGCCATGGAAGAAGCAAATAGAAAAGCTATGAGAGCAGCTCTTTTCAAGGCGAAACGAAAACTTGAAGAAGCCGAAGCGGCTAAGAAAAAGGCCGCTGAAGAGAAAAAGAAGCTTTCCGAGTTACAAGATAAAACGAAACCACCAACTACAGACCAAAAAAATAGGGATCAAGAGAAATCGGCAAATGCAACTGGCAAGACAAAGGCAGGAGAATCAACTTTGGATAAAATGTATAGAACACAAAATTTTACAACACAATTTCCCAAGGCCACGTTGAGTTTTAAAATACCGAAGAAAAAGTCAGAAGAAAGTCAGGGAAAAACAGAGATAAATAAACCACCCACAAATGAAAGGAAACCTATGGAAAAAAAGGCTGCCCTAGAAATTGCAGAGAAAAAGGTATCGGCTGGAGACCCAAAACCTGTTGTTAATAAGACTAAAGAAACGCCAAAAACTACAAACAATGATGGGAAAACTAAAAAAGCTGCTGGCCAGAAAAGCAAAGTCATTGATATTGCACCAAGTATTGCACCAAATCCTCCTAAAGATACCGAAGAAAATTGGGATTCTGAAAATGAAACATCTGAACAACCATGTGCTAAGAGTGATGAAATTGTGGCAGAGAAGGAGGAGGAAAAAGAGAAGACGATGACAAAGAATGATGATATTGTAACGGAGAAAGATGAAAAAGTGAAAACGATGATAAGTGAAAAATCTACAAACGTACGTGATCCCCGTTGTAGACCAAGAAATATACCAAAGCCAGTGGCCAATGATGAACCAGAAAAAGAAATCGAAAATAATAATTTAGAATCCCTGAATAAATCCTCTACGGAAAATCCTATATCCAATACCAAACGTTTCCTAGACGAAGCCAATACTATTAAATTTGCTTCCGATGCTGAATTCAAACCACAAAAAATAATGCGAAGACGTTGCACCATGGTGTCCATAGGAAGTGCTCCTCTTGTAGATAAAGATAAATTACTGCAGGCAAATGCTCTTATGCTTGAGGATATTGAAGAAAGGGAAAAACTAAAGAAACGTAGAGAAGAGGAAGAGAGACAAACGCAAAGGCGTAATAAACATTTAGAAGAGATGTTTCAAAAAACCGATGACAATTGTACGGTATCAACACAAAATATTATCACTGGCAAGCGGAGAACACGGGCCTCGATTAATTTTAATGAAACCCAAAATGCAATTAATGTTTTTAAACATTTAAGTAAAAAAGAAACGGCAAACGGCACGCCTCCAGCATCTAGCAAAACTACACGAACAACAAGAGCCAAAGCGCAAAAGGCAACAGCAGATGAATTGGAAGAAATTGTTTCAAAAACTGAATGCAAAACCAACAAAATGGAGGAGGAATGTGAAGACACTAAAGAGAAAGAGGAAGATTCCAATAAGGCCCCAGAAGATGATGTTAAATTTAATTCTGGCGAAGTGGAGCAAGACAAAATTGATGACAAAAAGGCTACTAAAAAACCCAAAGACGAAGAAAATGATTCGACAACAAAGCCTGAGCAACCATCCAAAACCAAACCAGTAATTCCGAAAAAGGGTAAAAAGTTAACTGTGAAACTGGTGTCATTGAAAAATAAAGAAATTACCAAAAAACCCTTGGAACAAATAGAGACAAAGACGTTGGAGGAAGAGGAGAGTATTATAAAACCCGAAGCTACAACATCGTCAATATCATCCACAGAACAATGCACAGAAGCATCTACTACCCCAGCTTCGACTACAGTCATTGCCGATGAAGAACATCAAATTTGTGCTGTATCGAGTACATCCACCGAATCGCCAGGTGAAGAGCCACCTACAACATCTAAGGCTTTAAGGCTTGTGAAAGAGGATGTCGATGACAATGAGCCCAGCAGTAGTGGTGGAAGTAAATCTTCTAATCCTACCCCTACACCCCAAGAAGATGAAAACAATCGCCATGCTTTCTTAAATGAATTTGTACAGGAAATCATCAAACCCAATGCCGATAAACAGCATATCTTAAGTTTATTGGGTCAAATTTTAAGCGAAGATAAATTGGAAATCATCAAATCGGCAATTGAGTCTACAGCCAAACAAAATGTTGATGAAGATAAGGAAGCTAAAGAAGATGAAACGGCGAAATCGGAAAGAAAATCAAAAAACAAAACCCCCAAAGGATCTAAAACCACCAAATCCCATAAAAACGATGGCGAAAGTGAAGCTGACGAAGAAGAAGTGGACAATCATCATGATGATGATGATGAAGATGAAAACAGTGGTGGGGAGAATTCAAAATTAAGTAAAAATCTAAAATCAGGTAGAAATACACCTACCATTAAAAAGAAACGCAATGAATTGGATCGATTGAATGAGGATATACGTGACATGTTCATATGTGAGGGTGTACTTACCGCAACCGGTAAACGAATGTGCACACTAATGAACGAAAGAAATAAAAAGAATGATACAGAAAATTCGGCCAATAAAAAATTTGCACAGCCTACAGCTTTGCTCAAAACAGAAAACGTGGGCAATTCCAAAAGGAGATCTGGCCGATTGAAAGAGGCAAATAATACAACCACTTTGCCACTAAGAAGATCTCTAAGGAGTGCGAAACCGGCAGAGGCCAACGATGAGGAGAGTGAGAATGCCGAAGAAATGGATAACAAATCCCCAGAAACCAGCAGCAGCAGCAAAGTTAAAGACACTACACCAACCAGAAGAAAAATGCCTGTACTTAAACCCCATACCCCCATCAAATTACCAGAGGAACTAGAAGATGATGAAATGCCAGCTAAAGATAATAAAAGAAAACCCCCCAACAATAAACCATGTCCGAAAAGCAAGAAAAGTAAACTTACCAAAGATCCATTGAGAGCCTACAACACCGATGAGAGTGTAACATCAGAAAGTGACGAAGAGCCTGAAGTCGAAGAGAAGCAAACGAAATCGACCGCTATGGATACGATTAAGAACACAAATATTCATTGGCATAACCAATCGAAATATACCTCTTGGTGTATGCTTTGTAATAAGAAAATATTGGCAATTTCATGCTCTTCCCATTATAAACTTCATCATGGCGAAAATTACATATCACGTCTGGCACCCATTCTGGTGCAAAAATTCAAACAGGGTAAATTAAGTAAGCCATTGTTTGGTGTTGACCGAACCCCGAGACAGCCATCTTGGTTCCATCGATGTCCATTTTGTTTGCAATATTACAACACCACAATGCCTTTGTGGTTGGAACATTTTCAAAACCATACCGCCGAGTATAGATACGAATGCTCGAAATGTCACTGGGGTAGCAATCGTATGGCCAGTACACGACGCCATATTAGCTCCAATTGTAAGGGTGCCACCGCCATCAATTCGGTGGCTAAGATAATGGGAGAGTTGATAAAGGCTCATGTCTGTCATTTGTGTAATTTCATTCAAATCAAAAGGGCCAGCTTGGAGAGGCATTACATTGAACAGCATATGCTGGGTCATAAAAATGTTGATCTTTTGGGTTATACCATAATAATATTTGATCATTCCGGTGTGGAACTTGTACCAGAGGACAAGGCTCTTGCCAGAGAAGAAAAAGCTAGGGAGGTTATAGCAAAAGAAGAAGAAGTCATCGATATAGATGATGATGTAGATGAGACGGTGGGAGAGGTGGAGGAGAAGAGAGAACCAGAAATTCATATCAATGATGTGGAGGTAAACAAGGAGTCACAGGAGAATCTAAACGAGAAGGAGCAAAATGATGGAGAAAAATCCCGAATCTCTGATGGAAAACAGGACATAACAAAAGATAAAATTGATAATGTGCTCCGAAAAACTCCTATCTTGAAAGAGGATAAGGACGAGAAACAAGAAATTGCCAATGATAAGGCCATACCCCTGGCAAATGAAAAACAAACGAAAAAAGTATTAGAGCCAGAGAGCAAAACTAAAGGTAAAACCCCAACCCCAATAAATAAAAAGCCAATACCATCATCGATGGGAGAAAATGTAGCTAATGAAGCAAAACCAGTAAGTACATTAACACCACCTCCCAAAGCTCAAATTGCAAAATCATCATCTGCGAAAACTCAACCCAAAAAACCAATAAAATCTTCTATGCAACCAAATGACGTTGAAAAAGGAGAAAGTAATCCCGCTAGTGAAAATGACAAATTGGAAAAGAAAGTGGAACCTGTTTCTAAAATAGAAGAAACGAATATCATGACAACTCCCAAGAAATTTAGCCCCTCCTCAAAGGATCCCACAAGTCCTTCAACATCTCTGACGGATGTAACATCTCCTTCCGTTCAAATTGCAGCTAAAAAATATACCCTAGTACTCAGTGGAGAAGATCAATGCTCTTTGAAGGAACTAAACAAAAACAATATGGCTCGCTCATATTTCAATTGTCAAATAATAAGCGAAGATAACGAAGCCAAAGAGGCTCAAGATGAACTCCTCTCTTTGGCCGCTTTGGCAGCACAAGAAAACAATGAGAAAACAACGCTTCCAGAAAATTATGATAATTCGAGAGATGCCCAAGAGGAATTACTAACATTAGCAGCTAAAGTAGCGGCATCCTCGAATGAAAGTCCTGGGGACACCACACAAATTAACATTGGGTTTCAACATAACAAACGTAAATCAAATGATGATCAGATGGATGATATAGAGGAGGATGCTTCCAAGAGACATTGTCCTTCATCAAATGTATTTGTATCGACAACGGAGGCTGAAAACAATATACGTCCCATTAAAATACTGGCCCAATCTATTGTAAGTATTGATGAGCAAGACAAGGCCCCACAAACATCAAATGAACCCCCCATTGTTGTCACCTCTATGGCTGAACGTTTGAGTCAAAGACTAAAAATTTTGCAAGAGAATGCAACAGCACCTTCAAACAACAATAAAAACCAAATTGAAGAGAAAGAAGCAAAAGAGCATATGGAGAAATCATCATCAAGTCAAGAACAAAATAAAAAGCATGCAGATAATTCTCCAAATAATGAGGAAATAACTGTCATAAGTGACGATGAGGAATGGGAAGATATTGAAATAACTGAATCGGCACCCAACTCAACAAACTCGCACAACTCTTCTAGTCATTTGCAAAAAAATAAAAACAAAGGCATATTCCAGAAATTTGGTATGTTTAAAGGCAATCCGAACAAATCCAAGAAAACTATACCTCCATTAGTTTTCTTTTCCAAGAAGAAAGCCGCAAAGGAGAAAGTTTCACAACCCCAGTCAAATTCTTCATCTCCCATAACCATCAAGCCTGTTGTTAATACAGAGAAGACTGTGCAAAGGCCCATTTCACCAGTATCTAACTTGGGTTTCAAACCCGTAATTAACATTATGGAAGACCTGTTGCCCGACTCACCTTGTAACGATCCCATAGATTTAGTTCCCGAATTGACACCACTCGAACCTTTAACCGATTTGAACGATATCTCCTCCATACTTGATTCGAATCTTAGTGCTAGCGGTTCGGTGGGTTTACATATGGATGAGAGTCATACGTGTATACAAGATGCTTTAGATTTTATATCTGAGCAAGCAGCCCAAGAGAAGCAGGCATCACAAGCCTTAAAAAAATCTGGTTCAGCACAAACGAAAAATTCCAGTACAAGTCAAATTCAAAATGTGGGCTATTCGCAAAAGGATAATAATGTGAAGTTTTATTGTTTACTGGATAACTGTTCGTTTTTGTTCTCCAGTGATCCCATGGGCTTGGAAAATCACTTTTTGTGTGAACATTCTCAAATCAAGTGGAAGGGGTATTGTGCTCTCTGTCAGTCTCAATGTTTTCCCCATGACCAGGATTATTCCATAAGCAAAGAGATAAAACATATGGTCGATAAACATGTGAATGGACCTACAATCGAGCACAATTCTGATTCAAGTCAGCATTCGAGCACCGTGGGTCAAGCAGGAAATGGTGAGGATAGACCTCGTATAAAGCTGAGACGAATGACAGGGGACTGTTTATCCACATCGAATTCTGAAAGTCCCATTCCTTCTGTGGCATCCGCTCCGGCTAGTGCTGCAACATCAATACCCCCACAATCAAATACACTCTTGGGGGCCCTTTTGAATGCTAAACCCAAACCTCCCACAATAGATATGCCACCTCAACCGGAAATGCCTTTGACGGAGCCTTTGTTGGTCGATACAGAGAAATTTACTAACGTTGGCCATGATTTTGTTATAACCTCAGTCGAATCGGGGGCCAAAGTGGAGGATGGGGAGAATTCCCCTTTCCAAATTTCCAGTGTTGTTAGTTTAAATCAACATCAGGACTCATCCACATTGCCCAAAATTTCCAATGTTTGTACCCTATCATCGGGAAAATCGGGTAATATATGGTCCCAACAGATTGAGCAGGAACGTCAGGAGTTATTGGAATCGAGGGCTGCCTCCTTGGAAGTATCCAATATTTTAGAAAACGCTAGTCGAAGAAAATCCTCACGTGTTGAGCGTGAACACTCAAGACGCTCACGTGAGGATTCTCCAGGACCCATAGTTGTGGCCGAAACTGTTCCTGTTGCTCAAGCCACGGCGGGAGATTTTCTAATTACCCAAACGGTATCCACCCAATATGGAGGAAATTCTTCATCGGCCTCGGTGGACTTTAATATTTCTATACAGCCCTCGATGCTAAGCAACATCTCAATATCGACGAATACCAATAACGAAAGCGAAACTCCTTTAGTCGTGGCAGGGGATCGAGGACCACCTATTGAACTGGTGGATAACACCTCAAATCTGGATTTACATACTCCATTGGTTACATCGCGCCAATATAAATGTATGGCAAGCGGATGCAAATTTACCACACGTGTTCCCGTGGCCATGAGTGATCATTTACGTTTTCACGAGCGACGTAATCTCTCCACAAAATGCGATTATTTTTCTTGTGCCTTTTGTTCCTACCAAGCTGGTGATGTTGACGATTACATGAAACATTCCGAACGGTTCCATATAATAAGTAAAACAAATAAACCTGCAACGTCTGCAAGCCAAAGTGGAAATGAGGCGACGGCACCAATTTCTAGAAATATCTGTGACATTTTGAGTAAGAAAATGGAGACATCAAATGCCAATAAAAATACAATGGGCATGACAGAAATTAATAAAAATCTATTAAATAAACAAAAAGAAACCGAAGAGGAATATGAAAATAAACTAAGGGCAACTATTGATGAAATTGTGGGAGCTACAGGTTTTCCTGGTATGTTTGGGTATTCGTGTAAGTTTGTTTTTCGGGATTCTAATGATGAGTTTTCCTTTTTTTTTAGATGACAAATTGTATCGATGTGTGGTAAAAAATTGTCGTACACAACTAACCGAAAACACATTTCATTCTCATATCATGTTCCATATTAGCACATTGGGTGTATCAAATCCCAATAATTATGTTTTCAAATGTCCACATTGTTCGGCTCAATACCATCGTCCTGCGGGTATAAAGGCCCATATTAAAAGTCATGCCCGAAGTCGTTACTTTTGCTATTTATGTGAGGAGACTTCCTCTAATCCGGATAAAATGCTGAAGCATTTCTCCGAGAAGCACTGGCGCACCTTAAATATGTTTACCAAAGAATTGTTAAAGGCGAAAGTTGTAACCAATCCCGATGGGACAGAGCAAATACAAGATTCATGTTACTATCTGGTCTATACCAGTGATCTAAGTGATACCGATGTACGAAAATATGGAGAGAAATTGATTTTAGAGTGGCAACGTAAAAAGTCTGGATCAAAAACACATTTCAAATCAAGTGAAATTGATTTACTGCCTATTCCTCCGATATATCAGCGTGAAGTGAATTGTGGTGAATGTGAATATAAGACAAAAGTTCGCACTAACATGTATCGGCATTTGCTAATGCACAAACAAAATGCCAACCAACCCAATAGCACCGGGACAATGGTGGCCAGTGTGGATCCGGTTAATCCTGTACCATGTTTAAACAGCAATGAAAAGTTTTTCGATAAAATGACAAACTTGGCCTCATCTTCTTTGATACCATCCACTCAGCAGTCTGCTTCGGCAACAAAAGCGCCATACAAGATTCCCTACGCATTTGTGCCAGAGTTTAAACGTTTTAAATGTGGCATCAATTCCTGCAACTATGTTACCGTATCTGAAGATATATTCCGTTCACATTTATCGACACTCCATGGAGAAGTGATGACCTATCGATGTGTTTTTTGTCACGAAGACATATGCAAGAGAGGAATGTCCGTAGATCGGGTTTTGGGTCATTTACGTTTTCATGGTTACCTCTTGCATCGTTGTGAGGAGTGTAATTATCTACATTATCAACGGTACGTTGTAGAGAGACATGTTAATGAAAAGCATTCCACTTCGAAAGTCAATATTGTGAAACATGAAAGAACCGAAGAGGAGAATACAGATGGTTCAATGTCTTCGTCCATATTTACTGGTAAGTTTATAAAGCTAAGAAAGAAGTCCTAGTTTGTATTTTTTGTTTTGTAATCAACATTAAACGTTTTTCCAAAAAATTTTGTCAACATTTTATTTCTACAGAAAATTTTGTCAAAAATGTTTATTTCTATAGAAAATTTTGTCAACATTTTATTTCTATAGAAAATTTTGTCAAAATTTTATTTCTATAGAAAATTTTGTCAAAATTATATTTCTGTAGAAAATTTTCTCAATATTTTATTTCTATAGAATATTTTGTCTAAATTTTATTTTTATAGAAAATTTTTTTCAAAATTTTATTCCTACAGAAAATATTGTCAAGATTTTATTTCTATAGAAAATTTTGTCAAAATTTTATTTCTATAGAAAATTTTGTCAAAATTTTATTTCTATAAAAAATTTTATTTCTATGGAAAATGTCAAAATTTTAATGCTAAAGATTTTTTTTCAAAATTTTATTTCTATAGAAAGTTTTGTCAAAATTTTATTCTTATAGGAAATGTTGTCAAAATTTTATTCCTACAGAAAATGTTGTCAAGATTTTATTTCTATAGAAAATTTTGTTAAAATTTTATTTCTATGGAAAATTTTGTCAAAATTTTATTTCTATAGAAAATTTTGTCAAAATTTTATTTCTATAGAAAATTTTGTCAAAATTTTATTTCTATAGAAAATTTCGTCAAAATTTTATTTCTATAGAAAAGTTTGTCAAGATTTTATTTCTTTAGAAATTTTTGTCAAAATTTTATTTGTTTAGAAAATTTTGTCAAAATTTTAATACAATAGAAAATTTTCCCAAAATTTTATTCTATAGAAAATTTTGTCAAAATTTTATTTCTATAGAAAATTTTATCAAAATTTTGTTTCTATAGAAAATTTTGTCAAAATTTTATTTCTATAGAAAAGTTTGTCAAAATTTTATTTCTATAGAAAAGTTTGTCAAGATTTTGTTTCTATAGAAAATTTTGTCAAAATTTTATTTCTACAGAAAATTTTGTAAAATTTTTTTTCTATAGAAAATTTCTCAAAATTTTATTTCTATAGAAAATTTTCTCAAAAGTTTATTTCTATTGAAATTTTTCTCAAAATTTTATTTCTATAGAAAATTTTGTCAAAATTTTATTTCTATAGAAAATGTTCTCAAAAGTTTATTTCTATTGAAATTTTTCTCAAAATTTTATTTCTATAGAAAATTTTGTCAAAATGTTATTTCTATAGAAAATTTTGTCAAAATTTTATTGCGAAAGAAATTTTTTTTTCAAAATTTTATTTCTATAGAAAATTATGTCAAAATTTTATTTCCATAGAAAATTTTGTCAAAATTTTATTTCCATAGAAAATTTTCTCAAAATTTTATTTCTACAGAAAATTTTCTCAAAACTTTATTTCCATAGAAATTTTCTCAAAATTTTATTTCTATAGAAGATTTTGTCAACATTTCATTTCCATAGAAAATTTTGTCAAAATTTTGTCAAAATTTAATTTCTATAGAAAATTTTGTCAAAATTTTATTTCTATCCAAAATTTTGTTGCCTTTATGCAGCTCCGAATAAATTCTCAATGGATTTGAGGTTGTCCCACTCCTTACTTATTTTTATATGAAAAGATATTATTATGACATTTTCACTGTGAAAATTTTTATAAAATAAATCCATTTTTCAATCTTTTACTTTAGCTAGAAAATATAAAGAGAACACTGATGCAAATCAGGCTCCTACAGCAAGCACATCTTCAGCACCACCCTCGACACGATCATCAGCAAATAGCGATACAACTTCCACGACTTCAGCTAGCAATGCAAAAACCAAAGGCAAATGGTTGTGCGATATATGCAAATACAAGGCATCAAGTCTAGGTCAAATACAAAACCATTGCCAAAATGTACATGCGTGCAAATTACCCTATCAATGTATTCATTGTAATTTTGGTTCGCAACAACTCTCACAAATACTTTATCATGTTGATGAAACTCATCCCGGAAAAACGAGAAATGCCCGTTATATCTATCGTAAAATATCATCGGAGGAGGATAACGATATGGCAGATACGAGACCACTATGGCAGCGTAATGATCCAACACGAATTCGTCACATTCGAGGTATACTAATGGAGGATGAAGAAGAATCTGAGGTACATCGCAAAAACTTGGTGGCCGATGAGGATGATGAGAATGATGCGGAAGATCTCACAGATAATTACCGACGCAATTTTATAAAAGGCTTTGAATTTGGCTGTTACCATTGCAATTATAAAAGTCAACAATTTGACGAATTGTACTCGACACATTACAAAAATGTCCATAGTTTACCACTGGAATCGTCGCAACCTTTTATTTTCCGTCTAATGCAACTTGTCTGCTGCCCCGAATGTCGTAAATTTACCGGCAATAATCATGAATTGCAATTACATTTGTCCAGTGCTCACAACGTCCGTTATTATTATGCTGCGGACATATCTTTAGCGGAAAGTGAAGACAACTCACACAGATTACTATGTGGCTATTGTTCATTCCATTGTGTGAGAACGGATCATTTGAAGAAACATTTTCGAACGGCAAAATCTCAACATTCGCCACAGGATATACGCATTGAGTGTGATGATCAGATAACGGATATATTGGAACTGGGTGACTCCACCGGAACTTGCTACCAATGTCTACAATGCACCCAGATCTTTGGTAACCGTGTGGCTATAGTTCAACATGCTATCAATTTGCATAGCAACGATGAGGGTTTCTCCTTCAAGGAACTTTCGAATAGTACAATATACTGTTGTCCTCTGTGTCAGTTTTATGCGGTTGAAGAATCTACCCTGCTACGTCATATGATCGATCACTGTGGCACATTTAAACGTTGTTATTTTTGTAATAGTCCACAAAACTCATTCGAGCATTGCATGCAACATTGTTATGCTGAACATCGTGAGGAAACTCGACGATTCAGGGATATATTTACTTCGGACCAAATTAGACAATTTTTTATGCAAATGTTTATATTGTTTCCCAATGGCCTTATAATTAGCAAGAGAAATCTCTCAAAGACAAAATATGGTTCTAGTAAAGCTATAGATGAATACTATGAGGAAATGTATAGAATATCACAGCAACCACCAATACCTAGACTGTCTATAGCAAGGCTGGTTGCCAGAAAATCCATAGAAGCCAAACATACATCAGCCAATTCTTCGCCACAACATCTTTCGGATACGAATGAGGAAATTCTGCCAACGCAACCGAAGAAAATAACAAAAAGAAGATGTACAATAATTTCCTCGGGTCACGAAGAAACAAATGAATTTTCCTCACGTAGTAAAAATGGGGCGGGCACAAAAAGAAAATCAGGATCTTTGATTGGAGACAATATGGGTTCTCTTAATTCTCCATCCTGGGAATTCAATGTACCCGTGGGTCAAGCAATGCGTATCAAAAAAAGAAGATGTACCATATCTTCAGATCCGAATGATAAAGCCTCCACGTCTTTTTCATCCAATCGATCTCCTCATCCGTATGTTCCCGACGGTGATATGACGACATACAAACAAAGAGCCAAACCAGTTGATACATCATTTAAAAGCATTTCATCAGCGACGACGACTCAACGATCACCTCAACCCGATTTAGAATATTTCTCATATTATGGTGTAAAACCAGAACCTTTAGATTTATCCAAGATCTATACCAAAGTAGCCATAGGAGGCATCAATACACCTCTCAGCATAGATAAATTTCGGCTGCTGTTTAACATTGATTGTCAACTGAAATTAACTAAATGTGATGTTTCCAATGTGCCGGCTTATATGCAGTACAAGCACATTAAAAAGGCTTGTCCGGCCAGCCATAAATTAAAATTTTCATGAACTGAAAAAGAACCAACAATAAGTTATAAACTTCCCTTTGATTAATATAAGTATTTAGGACTCTTGTAATTTTAAGACAACAAAAGAATTCCAATATTGTGGAATCTTATAGTATTTAATTATTAGCTATACCACAGAACATCAACTGTATATAAATACCACAACATAATAGTTTTATGCTTAATATATAATTATTATTTTAATTTATATTGAAATGTGTGTAAGAGGGCGTTTTGAAATTATCGGTTTTGTTTGAACTATGTTATTGAGAGCAACTGGATGCCCATATTTCCTGTTGCTTATTTTAAAGTTATTTTTCTTCCTTTATCTAAATTAAAACATTTGGATTTTATTTTTCATTTAATTATTATTAATTATAATATTAGATTTTTACTATTATTATTAATATTTTTACAAATTATTTTACTGAAATAAAATGTATATAAGTTATTACAATGCATATATTGTCAAACTTTATATTATCATGTGAAAAATAATTGAGTCTTTTAGTTTTGTCTGATTTTTATGTGAATTGTAAAAGTGATAAGTTTCCAAGTGTAAGTGTTTGGTATAAAGTGAAAATCTCATGCAAAAAAAATCATGCACATACCATTGGGTAGTAAACAGTACATTGTCTGCAATTTACTCCAAGTATATAAAAGCGAAGCCGGCAGTTTAAGATTCAATGATATTCTTTGGTATTCTATTGTCCAATTTATAGTAAAACGAGATATCCAACACATGGCACAACCGGATTCCATAGATTTCATTTTCAGTATGTGTCATTTGTCCGGAGCGTAACAAACATAGATGTTTTACGTTTCTTGCCCACAAACAAGCAAAGCCGAATATCCATGGAATATCAATGCAGCGCCTCAAACAAGCAACGCGCAGTGTAAGAACCGGAAGACCTGTCAGAACGCTGCCATTACAATTGCGAAAGGATGTCTCCACAGCCCAAGATCATACCTGTGTGAAGACACAATTACATGTAGTCAAAGCAGTATCTTCTGGGTTGTTGACGCAGTAACCATCCAAATCATCATGTTGTGGATAAGCATTACAAAAGAGAGACTCCAGATCAGACAGCATACCAGGCAAATCCGTAGCACCATAAGAAAGAGACTTCCCGCGGCGGGATTTTCCTTGTCCAGCCTTTGCGGTAAAGTTGCGAACAGCTGCTCCAAAGCAAAGGTTTTTTTGCATTGCAATGTTGCTTGTGGTGAAAAGCGGATCCAATGCCAAACGAAAAAAATCATATGGTTGCAAAGATCACGCCTTAACGGCAAAGCCAAATATCGTTGTTATCGCAGTAACCATCCAAATCACCATCTTGTGGAAAAGCGTTACAAAAAGAGAACACCTAGATCAGACAGCATACCACGAAGGTCCCAACAGCATTCATGATACTGTAGCTGAAGAGGTGAAGAGCTACAAGGTTAAACCTATTCTCGCGGCACGACCCCCGCCCATAGCACCAAAAGGAAGAGACCTCCCGCGCAGCAGTTTTCCTTGCCAAGCTTGTCCACAAAACTACGCCTCAAACAAGAGGGACGCAGGCCTTAGAACTGGGACAGGATGTCTCCGTAGTACACCCCTGGATCACCTGTATGTGAAAACCAAGATCATGCATCTGTTTCATCAAATCAGTATCTCCTGGGTTGTTCATCATCAAAGCAGTATCTCCCGGGTTGTTATCGCAGTAACCATCCATATCACCATCTTGTGGAAAAGCGTTACAAAAAGAGAGCACCTAGATCAGGCAGGTCCGAACAGGATTCATGAGGATACTGTAGCTGAAGCGGAGAAAAGCTACAAGGTTAATCCTGTTCTCGGGGCTCAAACGCCGCAATTGCACCGGAATAAAGAGACTTCCCGCGGCAGCATTTTCCCTTGTCCAGCTTGGAAGCAGCATTTGCGGCTAACTTACGAACAGCTACTCCAAAGGCAACGAAGCAAAGATTTTTTGCATCGCAACGTTACTGCCTTAGAACTGGGACAGGGTGTCTCCGTAGTACACGCCTGGATCACCTGTATGTGAAGACCAAGATCATGCATCTGTTTCATCAAATCAGTATCTCCTGGATTGTTCATCATCAAACCGGTATCTCCCGGGTTGTTATCGCAGTAACCATCCAAATCATCATCTTGTGGAAAAGCGTTACAAATAGGGAGGTCTAGATCAGGCAGGTCCGAACAGGATTCATGAGAATACTGTAGCTGAAGCGGAGAAAAGCTACAAGTTTAAGCCTGTTCTCGGGGCTCAAACGCCGCCCATAGCACCGGAATAAAGAGGTTTCCCGCGGCAGCATTTTTCCCTTGCCCAGCTTGCCCACAAAACTGGATTTGCGGCTAACTTGCGAACAGCTACTCCAAAGGCAACTAAGCAAATTTTTTTTGCATCGCAACGTTACTGCTTTAGAACTGGGACAGGATGTCTCCGTAGTACACGCCTGGATCACCTGTATGTGAAGACCAAGATCATGCATCTGTTTCATCAAATCAGTATCTCCTGGATTGTTCATCATCAAACCAGTATCTCCCGGGTTGTTATCGCAGTAACCATCCATATCACCATCTTGTGGAAAAGCGTTACAAAAAGGGAGGTTCTAGATCAGGCAGGGCCGAACAGGATTCATGAGAATACTGTAGCTGAAGCGGAGAAAAGCTACAAGGTTAAGCCTGTTCTCGGGGCTCAAACGCCGCCCATAGCACCGGAATAAAGAGGCTTCCCGCGGCAGCATTTTTCCCTTGCCCAGCTTGCCCACAAAACTGGATTTGCGGCTAACTTGCGAACAGCTACTCCAAAGGCAACTAAGCAAATTTTTTTTGCATCGCAACGTTACTCCTTTAGAACTGGGACAGGATGTCTCCGTAGTACACGCCTGGATCACCTGTATGTGAAAACAAGATCATCTCCTGGATTGTTCATCACCAAAGCAGTATCTCTCGGGTTGTTATCGCAGTAACCATCCATATCACCATCTTGTGGAAAAGCGTTACAAAAAGAGAGCACCTAGATCAGGCAGGTCCGAACAGGATTCACGAGAATACTGTAGTTGAAGCGGAGAGAAGCTACAAGGTTAATCCTGTTCTCGGGGCTCAAATGCCGCAATTGCACCGGAATAAAAAGACTTCCCGCGGCAGCATTTTCCCTTGTCCAGCTTGGAAGCAGCATTTGCGGCTAACTTACGAACAGTTACTCCAAAGGCAACAAAGCAAAGTTTTTTTTTTGCATCGCAACGTTACTGATGATGAAAGGTGGACCCAATGCCAAACGAAAAAAAAATCAGATGAGTACATAGGTCATGGCTTAAGATCGACGGCAAAGCCGAATTTCCATGGAAGGAGTGGTAAACTATGCGGCGCCAGTGTGGAATAATGTACAAACCTGTCAGAACTCTGCCCTTAGAACTGCGACAGGATGTCTTCGCAATATACGCCTGGAACACCTTCATGTGAAGACCACGATCGTCCACTATAACCTGGGTTGTTATCGCAGTAACCAACCATCTGCGTTACAAAAGAGAGCCTCTAGATGAGGCAGCATACTAGACAGGTCCGAACAAGATTCATGAGTGATACTGTAGCTGAAGCGATGAGAAGCTACAAGGTTAATCCTGTCCTCGGTGTTTGAACGCCGCCCATAACACCGGAAGAAAAAGACCTCCCGCGGCAGCATTTTTCCTTGCCCGCAAAACAGCGTTTGCAGTAAACTTGCGAACAGCTGCTCCAAAGGCATCAAAGCAAAGGTTTTGCGTCGTAATATTGCTGGTGATGAAAGGGGGATCCAATACCAAACGAAAAAAAGTTATATGCTGCCTCTAGATGAGGTAGCATACCAGACAGATACGAACAGGATTCATGAGGATACTGTAGCTGAAGCGGTGAGAAGCTGCAAGGTTTATCCTGTTCTCGAAGCTCGACCGCCGCCCATAGCATGGGTAGAAAGAGCCTCGCGCGGCAGCACTCGACGGCAAAGACGAATACCCATGGAAAGAGTGATAAACTATGCACCGCCAGTGTGGACACCTCAATCAAGCGACACGCAGTGGAATTTCCTAATGACCTGTCCGAAGGTTGCCCTTAGAATTGCGACAGAATGTCTCCGCAATACACCCCTGGATCAACTATATGTAGAAACCAAGATCATCCCTGTGCGACCAGTTGTGTGTTGTGTACTATGAACTACTGCAACCGAGTGAAACGATCCCAGGAGCTTTCGAACGATGCGAACACCCGCTTTGCCACCCCTTCCGACCGTGAGGGCCCCATCTCCGTAGCGTAGGGACAGCGTACACACCATGAGCCGGACCGTGGTAGGTGGAGGCGGAGGGATCAGATACAAAGAAGGACTCATCAGCCGGACATATTACTTTACAAGACTAAATACTAGCATCACCAACAAGAAATGTGTTAGATATCCAAATATGCTAAAATTCTGGACTCTATCACATCAATACTTAAGTTGTTATAAACTAGATGGCAGATTGTATTAAAATCAATGCACATACTGATGCATAATTCGAACCTTGATAATCAATGAAAAGGAACTGGTAATTCCTAGAAGACCTGAAAGGGATACTTAATCTAATCCTAGATAACAATTCTGAGCTTGGAACATTACCACTAACTAACCTATGCATCATCGTAGAGCTCTACAACGTCAGTGGGCTCTTATTATTTGATAAATCAATCTAGCAGTGTATGGAGGAAGAATAAAGTCGTACTCCAGGACGAGTCTAAAAAGGCTCTTGGTAAAATAAGAGTCCGAAAACTCCTTTACCCAAGGCATTATGAATCCTAGAACCCTAAATGCCGTATACACCATCGTACTAATATGATCATTAAAATGAAGCATACGACCTATCATAATGCCACAATCAACAAAAGGATCAAACTCGTCCAGTAACAAGCCATATATCGGTATATATATACACCGAAGCTGGGGAGAAGTTACAACAACTCAATGATTAACTTCCAAGTTGCTGCAAATACAACAACAACACATTGAAATTGTTAAAATGGTGAAATCTTACTCACAGTCGCAAAATTAAAAGTTTTTGGATCATCATGAAACATCTTGTCGGACCACTATACACAAAATTTGGTGGAAAAACTCAAGAGCTTTTGGGACAAGTTAATAATGTGAAGTATAAAAACTGCGAATATTGCTGCTGTAGCCCAAAGTGTTGAAGAAATCCCAAGGGTTTATCCATTCTTTGTCGTTCTTTGGATTGTGGCATTCCACACACGCTCCTCAAGAGCTTTTGGGACAAGTTAATAATGTGAAGTATAAAAACTGCGAATATTGCTGCTGTAGCCCAAAGTGTTGAAGAAATCCCAAGGGTTTATCCATTCTTTGTCGTTCTTTGGATTGTGGCATTCCACACACGCTCCTCAAGAGATTTTGGGACAAGTTAATAATGTGAAGTATAAAAACTGTGAATATTGCTGCTGTAGCCCAAAGTGTTGTAGAAACCGCAGGGGTTTATCCATTCTTTGTCGTTCTTTGGATTGTGACATTCCACATATGTTCCTACACAATATTTTGCGTAAAACCTGGGTCATAAGGATATTAAAATTCAGTTAAAACAAAGGACTCAGGCAGGTCGATAAATGTCCCGACTTTGCGGATTGTATGCTTGAAAATCCAAGTTTTTTTGAGAAGTCTCTCAATCCTCGACGCGTGACTGTTTGGTGCCCTTTTTAGTATGTTCTGCCATTGGAAGACTTATGTTTTCATGATCGGAATTTAATGGTATTGATCTGGACGAAATATAATTTCAAGAAGACGACGGTACGTGCCACCGAGAGCACCTAACGACATCTTCCACTGGGGCCATGAGAAAGATAAAGTCTATACCAATATCTCAGATTCGATTCAGATAGGCTATCCAATCAACTTGTGGACAAAAATTCATAAAAGGATGCTTGTGAGCGTGGTCGTGGTGGCTAATATTGCCTTCCTCCTTATTTTGAAATAAACATGGAACATTTGTCCCAAAAACTAAAAATATACAAATCAAAGTACCAGGAATTTCCGCCGACAAAGCATAATCTTAAGAACTTCCTCTACTATCCTACCCTGGCTACCCTGCTGGATGATCTAGATACGAATAAATTTGCAAGCAAATATACAAAAAGCGTCCATAATATATCCGATTTAAGGAATTCATGGCTACGTCTACAACTATGCCCTACACCCAGAAAAAAGTGACCCCTTCTTTAAGTTAAAATGAACTCATTGTGAAGAAAGTTGAACTTCGTATAGCGCCAAAGACATTTTTATTTGTTTGAACGATGTGATTTTCGTAGAAATTAGGAATAATGTATTCCATATATTAGTTAACATTTTCCTATATTTATGTACCACTATACTACAGAATGAAAAAATTTAACTAATTTGAATTCATATATGGAATGATTTTATTGAAATTTTTTCATTCATTTGGACAAATCTTACACATTTGTGGTAAAACTTTTACTTCATAATTAGAACAGCTTACCTTCGTTTTTAAATACAATTTTATTTATTTCTATAAGCAACTTTATCTTCAATAAAAGACATGTTTTATTAATATATTGAATATATTTATTAAGAATCAACAGCATCGAATCTCTTTGAAATATTAGTTTATTATTCCACTATTTCCAATTTCCGTGTGATATTATCAACTGTAAAACGCACTTTTTCTTCTTCTTGTACTTTTCACTTTTAATAAGTTGCTGCCTAACGATTTTGTCCTCCTTTTACAATTTCAATACCTACAAATATAAAAAATCATAAAACATTTTTGTTCCAAAAGGTTAGCGTCACTGAATATTACCTGATAATTGAAGATTCCAAAATGAAGACAAATGAAAGGGTTGTTATTCTGCTGGTGTTTTCTTCCTTTTACACTATCACGAACATTGATAGATTTATTTTTAAAAACGAAAATTTTTCTCACTAATTTAAAATAACAAATATTTTATATATTTCATTTGTTATTTGTTATATTATTTTACCATATTATTTTTTAACAATCTCTCCGTATACCAAAACAACGCGATTCCAACTAGAAAAAACAACCGACGCGCAAACATATCGATTACACCCACGCGCAAACACATCGATTACGATGACAGGTATCGATTACAGGTAGACAATAGAAATTTAGGAAAATTTCCTATATTCTAACAAGTGTGTTTCCTTAAGTTTTGAAAGGATTGCATACTTCTTAGTACGAATGAACAAAAATATTTTTCTATGTCAAGTGTTGTTCGTATGTATGAAAAACTTTCTATTATAAAGGAAGTCGCAATTATCATTTTATAAGAAATTTTACTAATTTTGAGGAAACTTGGTTTTAGTTCGGTTTTTGTTTATTTTTACGAATGCTTTGTTATCGGTGAATAAAATTTTCTTTTTCAGTAGTAAATTCTTATACCCAGCGAAGAAAATAGTATTAGTAAAATTCCATGCCTTATTCTAGTTAATGAACTATTCCTAACTGCTTACAGTTTAGGATTTTTTTAATGAAACGAGTAAATTTTATTATTTTTCACAAAAATTTACCTTGATGGAAATAAAATGGATAAACTATATTGATGAAAATTTTTTCCTTTAGTTTCGAAGGCACTTTTTTCTGGGTGTATAGATCGGATTGCATACCAGATAAGCTTGAAGAGAATACGTAAGCATGCTGTAGTTCATGCGCTGAGGAGGTACAATATAATCCTGTTCTAAGAGTATGAAAGAGACAATTCCGGAAAGACATCGGTCGTTTTGAACCAACTAAGATCATGCAAGTGCAGCCGGCTCAACTTCTAATTATCCGGAATTGATAGCAGAGTAGCCGGTCTCATTTATAACCAAATCCCGTTTATAACCAAAGCTGGGTACAAACAACAGCGTAAGAAGCAAAAGGGCGACAAACACACAGATTACACTTACTAATCAATTGGAACTCCGAAAAAGGTACCGGGTTCGATTCCCAATCGTGTGGCACTGGCAAATATGCACTTGTTCAATTTACAAACGGTCGCAATTTCATTTTATAAAAGACAAGAATAACAAAGAGATGAGATACACAGCTTCCTCACCTAAAATACGCAGCAGCGCCTCTAGTAGAGAATAGTGACAAAACTCCCCTTCATCAATTAACCACATTTGATTCGGATAATATAAGCAGTGATGAAACAATGCTCCGAAGATAAGTTACACAACGTTAAGGGAAGATATATAGCTTACAACTTGTAGTGGAGACTAGTGATTAAATTCACACAACAGTCTCTTCCGCCAATTAACAACGAAAATATGGCTTTGGTAAGCCGGTCGCGCTGCGTATGTTTTACGTGGCAAATGCCACGATTCCCGGTCAGAGTAGAACAAAAGAATTTACATATACGGTCCCACTTCCATTGTCCACCTCTGCCGGAAAAGATTAAAATCCGTTTCTTTTTACCAGTAAAAATGCAGGTTACATTAGCACCGATAAAAAATGTTCCCAGTATCATCATGAACCAATAGCTAATGTTTACGGCAATGCCTCTAGTGGCCAATAAAGGCAAATCACACAATGACTCCCGATAGGAGAGGTAAGGATCCTTTACATCCGTGCAAAACAGATATATGCATATGGCAGCACCTCTTGTGGAGAATGGTGGCGAAATTGGACATCAGTTCCTTTCACCTAGAAACAACGATCGAAGTTCACCATAAAATCATCCAATCAATTACCTTACCTTAGTCTACACAACTAAAATTGAATTTCAAAACTAAAATCTTTCTAGTTTAAGGAAATAAAAACTCGGCCATGACCTGATATCATTCAAATACTAGATTCCTGATCGAGATGGTAATAAAACTCACTGAAAAATATGTGTTCTACAAAATAAGCCTCCGTGGCAGAAACCGACTCAAAATTTTCCCAGCTAGTTTTATAAGAGATAATTATGATGACTGCACAGTACAGCCCATATTTCTTCGTCGAATAGTTCAGGATTGTACATTTAACAAGTTGGCTGATAAGTCCCCGGACTAACAAAGAAAAACACATTTTTTTTTTGTCAAAATTCCTTTTTATTATTCAACATAGTTCCCTTCAAGAGCGATACAACGATTATAACGACCTTCCAATTTTTTGATACCATTTTGGTAGTACTCTTTCGGTTTTGCCTCAAAATAGGCCTCAGTTTCGGCGATCACCTCTTCATTGCAACCAAATGTTTTCCCTGCGAGCATCCTTTTGAGGTCTGAGAACAAGAAAAAGTCGCTGGGGCCAGATCTGGAGAATACGGTGGGTGGGGAAGCAATTCGAAGCCCAATTCATGAATTTTTGCCATCGTTCTCAATGACTTGTGGCACGGTGCGTTATCTTGGTGGAACAACACTTTTTTCTTCTCCATATGGGGCCGTTTTGCCGCGATTTCGACCTTCAAACGCTCCAATAACGCCATATAATAGTCACTGTTGATGGTTTTTCCCTTCTCAAGAAAATCGATAAAAATTATTCCATGCGCATCCCAAAAAACAGAGACCATTACTTTGCCAGCGGACTTTTGCGTCTTTCCACGCTTCGGAGACGGTTCACCGGTCACTGTCCACTCAGCCGACTGTCGATTGGACTTAGGAGTGTAGTGACGGAGCCATGTTTCATCCATTGTCACATGTCAACGGAAAAACTCGGGTGTATTACGAGTTAACAGCTGCAAACACCGCTCAGAATCATCAACACGGTGTTGTTTTTGGTCAAATGTGAGCTCGGGTGCCGCGCGAGCTCACATTTTGTACAGAGCTGCAAACACCGCTCAGAATCATCAACACGTTGTTGTTTTTGGTCAAATGTGAGCTCGGGTGCCGCGCGAGCTCATATTTTGTACAGAGCTTCCGCATATCCAAATATTGATGAATGATATGACCAACACGTTCCTTTGATATGTTTAAGGCCTCTGCTATATCGATCAAATTCATTTCTATCAAACTAATTTCTCTATCTCACAAACTAATTGACTTACAGACTTCAAATTTTGACACGAATCATTTGAAGGTCGGTACTATATAAAAATAATATGCATTTAATACTAGCGACGCCATCTCTGTGTAAGATCGGGGACTTATCAACCAACCTGTTATGTGGTTGTCATACCATGTTCCCCGAAAGTCCGACCGAAAAACTAATCTTGGCTTTCTTCGGAGTACGTTTGCCGGAACGGTCCTATATTTTATTGTTCCTTAGTATCCGGCACGCTAGGTTCTCTTGGATTGCGCCGACAACCTTTTCATGATGAAATTTCCAATCGACTGAACCAATATAGGATCGTGGATTTTTGTCAATTTGTCCAGTATAGTGGTTAGATTTGGTAGGCTTGGATAAGGCTCATCAAAAATTTACATGGGACCACGTTGAAACCCGTTAAACCAATTTATAACAGTTGTCATCGGAGGGAAAGTGTATCCGAGTCCAATGATTCGCCATCTGAGTACGTATTTATAATGCGCTTTACAGACTATCAGTTATTCCGGACGACAGTGCCAGTGTCGAACATATCCCATATATTGTGCACATTATAAGTTAAGTCCGATGACATAATCGATACTGCTGCATGTTTATGGGATCGATAACACATTTACCGATTATATAGTCATCGCCGACAAGTCGTATCGATCCGACACACTGTAAGATTCTTTACAAACACCGAAATTCCGTCCGGAATAACTGATAATCCGTAAAGCGCATTAAGGGTAGTTTATACTGAATAAAGACACCAATTTATTAATAAAAATCCTAAAAAGCTGCAAATTTAACAAATTTCAATTATTTTTTCTGAATCCCGGTATTCAAATCACGGGATTTCGGGACGGAATAAATACCGAATGGCAACCCTAATCTGTATATATGTAGGGCGTGTTGTGATTAGGATACTTGGAGCACATCCTATGTCACTGTCCTACTTTCACGAGATATAGGGTTCGCCATACCGATGAGAAGATAAACATCAATATATTCGATAGCGATACCAGAGAGTATTAAGAAAACAAGAGGACGAAAATTTCTCTTCTACAAAAACAACAAATGTCAACCGTATAGATGTCGCACAATGCATTTGTTACTACAAAGTAGGTTCTAAATCATATTGTTACGTTTTTATATTTAGGCGTTTTTAATTACCCGACAATTAAAACACAGTTCTTTTAAATAACGACAATCTACAATTTATTTACTATGACTTCACACTTTACAATTCGTTCACACTGAAGTTATTCGTTTGACGCTTTAATTAAGACTGACTCGTTAGCAGCATGCGAGCGCTTTTATATATGACGGTGTGGCAATACGAGAACATTCTGGTAGCACTACAATATTCTGGCAACGCCAGAACATTCTTAGACAATGCTGGAAGGATCTACGACCATTAAGTCATTCATCTGGTGGCTGCTAAACACATACACACTCACATAGATATACGCTCGCATTACTACAAGAACAAAAACAATGACAATATACAATGAGATGAAATGAGAATGCAAAATAACAAAGCAAAGGGGTTGTTATCAAAGAGAGTGAGAACTTACATGAAAATAAGCAAACAAAAGAACATAAAAGAAATTCAGGAAAGTGCTAGAAAATGAATAGATGATTCCAACAAGTTATAACGAAATTTTATCGTTACAATTTGAAATTTAAATTAACGGAAACTAATTTAAATAAACTTAAATCTATAATTATCAAATTCGTAACACTGCCTCCCGCTTAAGCCTGTTCGTCCCGAACAGGCACAGAACCTGTTCCGTAAGGAGCCAATCGTTCCAGATGTACAACTTTCATCTTTGATCTAGGGCTGTCGTCCTTCTGAATCCGGTATACAACATCATTGATCTTCTTGATGACTTTGTATGGGCCTTCCCACTGTGTTTGCAGTTTGGGACACAGTCCTTTCTTTCGTTGCGGGTTAAATAGCAGAACCAATTCTTCTTCTTGGAAGCCCTCAGTATTTACAGCACGATCGTATCTCGCCTTCATTCTGTTGCTGACCATTTTTATTTTGTTGCGCACTGATTCGTGAACTTCTCCGAAAGTGTTTGGGATGTCGTTTCTGTTTTCTTCCATGGCGAGCTCATAAGGTTTAGCGCCGAATATCAGATCTCCAGGCAACTTCAACTCAGTTCCGAATAGAACATTGGCCGGTGTTCGAGAGGTGGAATCATGAATGGCAGATCTATAGGACAGCAAAAACTTTGGTATATGCTCGTCCCAGTCCCTCTGGCCGTTGTCCACCACTTTTCGAAGATGTTCCTCCAGGGTGCGATTAAACCTTTCTACCATGTCATCGGATTGTGGATGTAATGGCGTAGTCCTCGTTTTCTTGATACCAAGGGATTCACACATCTCTTTGAATATGGCCGATTCAAAATTTCTTCCCTGGTCTGAGTGAATCTCGGACGGCACACCGTAGCGACATATCCAGTTTTTGTTGACCACATCCACAATCGTTTTTGCCTCTTGGTTTGGAATTGCATACACCTCCGGCCATTTGCTGAAGTAATCCATGACCACAAGGACATAACGGTTTCCAGAATCACTTACTGGGAAAGGGCCTGCCACGTCCATTGCTATTCTTTCAAACGGGGCTCCAGGTCTATACTCTTGCATAGGACCTCGACTTTTCCTTGTTGGACCTTTCGCCTTCATGCACTTCTCGCAATTGGCTACCCATTCAGCAATTGATTTCTGGCATCCAACCCAGTAGAATCGTTGCTTCACTTTCTCGGCGGTTTTGGTTATTCCCAGATGACCTCCACTGGGACCATTATGGAACTCTGCCAAAACATCTCTTATTTTGGAATCTGGAACGATGATCAAATTTCGGCTGCTCTTGCCATCTTCGCTTTCCCATTTACGTTGCAGGGATCCATTGACTAGAACTAAACTATCCCATTGAGCCCAGTATGATTTCATAAGTGGACTTTCGGCTGCGATGTCTTTCTTACTGGGCTTCTCGTTCTCTTCCTTTGCCGAAATAATTTTGTTCAAAATGGGATCTTTACGCTGTTCTGTTGGCCAGTCCACTCCAGATTCGATGTGTAACAGCCGAATATCAACAATCTCCTCCTTATGTTCAGCTTTCGAGCAGTGCTTGCATTCTATACTGCAAGGTCGACGTGACAAAGCGTCAGCGTTACCGTGTTTTCCACCTTTTCTATGCTCGACACTGAAATCATAGCTTTGGAGCCTCTCGATCCAACGTGCCAGTTGAGCTTCCGGATTCTTGAATTGGAGCAACCATCGTAGAGCTGAGTGATCAGTCCTGAGCAAGAAGTGTTGTCCATACAAATATTTATGATAATGTTTTACACTCTCTATGACGGCTAGCAGCTCTCGTCGCGTTACACAGTAGTTCTTTTCGGGCTTGGACAACGTTCGGCTGAAATATCCGATGACCTTCTCCTTGCCGTCTATCTGTTGGGATAGCACACCTCCAATACCATGCGCGCTAGCATCTGTATCCAAAACAAATTCTTCGCCCGGAATAGGATACGCCAGAACAGGAGCTGAACATAAAAGTTCTTTTAAATGTTGGAATGAATCCTCCTGTTCGTCGCTCCACTGGAACTTCTGACCTTTTTGCGTCAATTTATGGAGACTAGCGGCGATGCTGGCGAAGTTTGGGACGAATCGTCGGTAATATGTACATAACCCAAGGAAACTTCTTAATTCGTGGAGATTTCGGGGTCGTGGCCAATCTCTGACAGCTTGGATTTTGTCTTCATCGGTGGATATGCCCTCTGCAGTCACATGATGACCCAGGTATTTAACTTCCCGCTGAAAAAGGGAGCATTTCTTTGCGTTAAGGCGTAGACCAGCGGCTGACAATTGCTGGATAACGTCTTTCAAGTTCTTAAGGTGCTCGTCAAATGTTTTGCCCATCACTATGATGTCATCCAAGTATATCAAGCACGATTTCCAGTGCAACCCCTTCAGTACCCGCTCCATCAATCTTTCGAAGGTAGCCGGAGCGTTGCAGAGCCCGAACGGCATTACATTGAATTGCCAGAGACCGCCATTAACGCCAAAAGCCGTCTTTTCCTTGTCTTTCTCGGCGATCTCTACTTGCCAATATCCACTCTGCAAATCGAGCGTAGAAAACCATGTTGTTCCGGCTAGTGTGTCCAACGTGTCATCAATGCGTGGAAGCGGATAACTGTCCTTTTTGGTGACATCATTCAGTTTTCTGTAGTCCACGCAGAATCGGGTACTTCCATCTTTCTTTTTGACCAGCACAACTGGGGAACACCAAGGACTTGATGACGGCTCGATCACACCACTCTCCG